>NC_140818.1:5432500-5487500 GCF_050613455.1 Vespa mandarinia | reverse complement strand
TCGTTATACGAGTCGAAGGAACTGGGACTGGAAGACTAAGGGATGAAAGAGAAAGAGACAGAAAAAGTCGGAAACTGCTACGGAAATATAATATTCCTGTCAGAGCGAGGAAACAGAAATAATTTGATTAATGAAGGCTATTTAAAATAAGTCTTTAGCGTCGTCGGGTCAGGACGTTGCCGGCACTCGAGCGATTCTCGAAAGAATCGTTTCTTTCTCTTTTTCCTCTTCTTTTTCTCATTCTACTTTTTCTTTTTCTCTCTTCTTTCTTTAACAACCACGATCCTTCAAGAAACGACCTTTCCCTCTCTCACCCTTTTCTCTCTCTCTCTCTCTCTCTGTTACCCTCTTTTCTTTCTTTCCTTCTCTCTCGTTCTCTCTATTTCCCTTTCTCTCTCTCTCTCTCTCTCTCTCTCTCATCCTCTTTTCTTTCTTTCTTTCTCCTTCTTTCTCTCTATTTCCCTTTCTCTCTCTCTCTCTCTCTCTCTCTCTCTCTCTCTCTCTCTTTCTGTCTCTCTCTCTTTCTTGCCCCTTTTCCAGCTTCACGAGACGGTTGCAATGATAAACGTTGAACGTCCGGTTTCAAGCGCTTGGAATATGAATTATTTTTTTACCGTCCTTTGTGTACAGCCGCGATATAAGGTTTTAAATCCTATTATTCAATGGTAAAAAGATTGCGCGCGGCGATATCGGAATACGGCTCGTTACATGTAAATGCAAGGAGCGCTCGCTTTCGAGGACTACATTGGAATTATAAATTATAGACGGTCCCGCGAGCACCGTGTGCTCTCTCTCTCTCTCTCTCTCTCTCTCTCTCTTTCTCTATGTCTCTCTCTTTCTCTCTTTTCTCCTTTCCTTCTCTCGGTCCTTTCTCTCTCTCTCTCTCTCTCTCTCTCTCTCTCTCTTTCCCCGCACCGGTTTCCCGCCCCAATCCGAGCATCAATTAAAAAAGAGTGCCCGGCCAGGGAGTAAAGAATATTAATTTTCTCCGACTACGCAATTCTTGACGTTCGTTCGCATTCAAACGAGCGATCTCCGCGTCCACCACCGTGCGCTTTTTAAAATAAAGAAGGAAAAAAAAAACGAAGTAAAAGAAAAAGGAAAATGAGAAAAAAAGAGAGAAAAAGAAAGGAAGAAAAGAGAAGAAATTAAAGGGGACTGGACGATTGCCCACTCGCTCGAGCGAAAAAATATATAATCGACCTGTTCGTTATTTGAACACCAATTTCAGGAAAGAATTTTGTCCCTCACTTTCTTCCTATTTTTATTCTTTTCTATTTATTATCCTATTTTTCCTTTTTTTTTCTTCTTCTTTTTTTTTCAACGATTAAACGATGACATACTTTCGTTTTTGAACTTTTGATATTTAACGCGATCGGAATCAAAGTTCAGTCGACTTTTCCTCCGAGTACGTGATAACTGTTTTTATCTCGTTCTCTCTTTTCCTTCGTGTATATTTATATATATATATATATATATATATATATATATAATATATATATATATATATATATATATATATATACACACACATACACATGTATATGTAGATATATATTTATATATATATTTTTCTCTTTTCCTCATTCGCTCTTGCGCCTTCAGGGAGCAAGAGCGGTCCTCTCTGTGTAATCGCGGTATTCAGAGGCGGCGAGGACTCGCATTAAAAAGAAAAACATGGGATGAAACGTAGCGCGGGAGATTTTTCCTCTCGTTCATTTTTACAAAGCATGTGCATCCACCATTAACCCTTTAGTATCAAGGTGCGATTGTTGGGACATAAAAATATTTCTAAAGCAGAGATATATATCTATAGACGTATATAAATAGAAATTTTTTATCATAGAGATTTCTTTTCTCAAAGATAAAAATGTATTCGTAATTTAGAAATAATTGTTTCATTGACAAGACGACAAAGTGAATGGAAAGGAGTTCGATAAAAAAAAAAAAAAAAAAAAAATTTGTTATTAATCGAAACGATAGGCTTAATGCATAATTTCGAGAGACCCTTTTCGAGGGTAATAGAAATTTTCATTAGGGAAAATTTGTACGATAAAATGAAAATGATCCTTTATCTTCTATCCTTTTCTTCTATCTCTTTCTCAAAATGGAATTACTTTTTCACTGATTTTCGTCGAGTGTCGTAAAACGAATCGAAACTCGTTATATTCTTTCCCCCATAATTGTAGAAAAGATATTAATAACTTTTCCGATATCAATAGGGTTTTATGATTACAAGGAAATCTCTCGAAACGTTCATTTTTCGTTTCACCAATGGATAGAAACGTGAGCTAGACCTTGTTCTCGTTTCTCATCGTTAAATACACATTATGTTCTGCCATTGCGATCGTATTCTATGATTTCCTTTGTTCCCGATAAATCATTCAGAGTAATCTAGCCGCCGTTGCATCCATCGTGAACGAGCGTATCTCGAGTAACATTTTACGTTCTTCTCATCGAAGAAAGATTCCTTTCGATTCCACTTTAACAGATCGAACTTGATGTGACCTATTAATGATTATAGATGTTCGATATTTGTTGATATGACAAAGAAATACGTAAGTAGAAAGTTTGTAAATATTATATCACCAAAGGAATACTTATTAACAAAAAATATACACATTAGGAAAGATTTAAGAGCGATTGTAATCTCTATGTTTTCATTCCACTTTCGTTCGTTCGTTCTATTTGATTTAATGAGTCAGTCGTAGTTAGGTCTTCGCATAGGAAAGGTCGCACGAGACTAAAGCATAACGATAAATCTTAGTTTTAATATTGTTCCCTTTTCAGTATTCTTTATACGATATGACAAGTAACGTATAATTATACCTATCGTATTTTAATTAAAATATATGTTAACTGAGATTTGTATTAATTGAAGAAAAATCTAATAATACGGTATTAAAATGATTTGCTTTCTAATCAAGGAGTTAAAACAAGACAACTTTGAAGAAAGATCCGGTAAAATAGGTTGAGTCACGTTTCCCTCTGAAAGTTAAAAATCAGGACGAACGAGGGCCGACGGATGTAGGAGACATAGAAAAAGACGTTCATCCACTCTCGACAAAGGGTAGGCTTGCCAAACGAGATACCTCTCACCCCCGTTTCAATCATCTTCCCTACTGTGGTGTCTCGACCTCCCAGAAGTTTTGCGAGGTAAGCAAGGACCGTGGAGGGCTACACCACAGGCTTCTTCTTCTTCTTCTTCTTCTTTCCTTCTTCTTCTTCTTCTTCTCTTTTACCTCCTCATCCTCTTTCCTTACCTCAAACACACAACGAGTACCACCGACCGATGAGCTTCCGCGTTTATATTTCACGATCTGCCCGCGGTGAATCGGCGCGCAAAGATTGTCAAAGGTCCTCCTTTAATTATCGGCTTGTATTCGGTATCTCGTTTTCTTCATCCTCCTTCACCTACCCCACCACCACACCTCCCTTTCCTGTTCGTCGTCGCTCGACGAATAGCTTTTGGCTGTCTTCCAACGGAAATTGTTTTTAAGATCGTATCCAGAGCGAAGGACCCACGAGGTACAACGAACGAGATTCGAAAGGAAGGAAGCTTTTGCTTGCGTTCCGGTTTCTATTCTCTTCTTATTTCTTCTCTTTCCTTTATATTTTTTACTTTATTTTCTTTTTTTTTTTTTTTATTCCTTGTACAATTTCATTTTTCTTCCTTATTGTCGAATTTTATTTATACTAAAACGAATAGATTTTCCTTTGATAATTATTAAAATATTATTGATCGATCGAAGTAATTATTTAGATTCAAGGAAAAGTCCGATAAAACGTTAGAAAAACATATATTTAATGTTAGATAATGGTTCTTGTATTGTAATAAGTCGTACAATTACAACGAACGCTTGTATCCCACGTTAGTCATAACCGAGTACATCGTTTATCATGGAGTCAGTCTACATTTTGTATTCGTATCGTTCCTATGTAAATTTCATACAAAGGATCCTTGAATTGTTGTACGGCTACTATTTCTTCCTTTATGAATTATTTTGTCGTTATCTTTGTTATTATCAAATTTAAATTATATCGTAACATTGAAACGATTAATTTTTAATCGTAACATTAATATGATTCATTCTTTAGTAATTAAGCCGTTTTTATTCGATAGCACAGTGGTATTTAAAGGTTAAAGAAAAAAAAAAAAGAAAAAAAAAAGAAAAAAAAGAGAAAAGATAATGTCCTTGAAATAAACGATAACAAATCAGAAAATTTAATGGATCGATCTTACAATTATCCATATTTAAAAGCGAGCTTTAAAGATCTTATATATTTGTTCTTGATATTTCGACGTTTATCTCGCTTGTTCTTTTCAAATTATTAGGAACCTTTTGATCTTGCTACATACTTACCTGTCTTTTATCGGGCTCTTCTCTATCGTTGAACGGGCAAAGATGAATCAGATGTTTCTAATACAAATGTTGTTTAGAGTGGACAAATAAATGAGATCAAACTTTCGCCATTTTTATTTTCAATGTTTATTCGAGATAATTTCTAATTAAACTTTAATTCTTTAGTAATTCGAGTCAATTTAATACTCACAGTTTATTTTATCGGTTCCGTTCAATATAAACAACAATCAATATATTAAATTGAAAGAAAATTTTAAATCATCTTTTCAATAGAAACGTAATTATTGAAAACGGCTTTACTGTTTTTTGTACGCGCGTGAACATACGTGTGGTATTGCATACGACCATACGTCATTGAACGAAACGCGATATATATATATATATACATATATATATATATACATATATATATATAGTAAATTAGATTTATCTTTGAACATTTCATGAACTGTCGCTGTATTTTTCTTCGGCATCGTTCCCTCGTGCAGTTCGATCATTCCGCTTATCCCCATTGCTTCCATTTATACCTAGACATCTTTACTTCTCGTTTTATCTTCAAAAAGGGTCGAACGTATCATCGAAACCAACGAGTGCTTTTCGAAAATACCGAGAGATAGGAAATACCTTGCGATAATGACGAATATACTGAGGGATAGGTATTATAGATAAGATAGAAACAAATATATGTTTACAGATACGACTAACATAATCCCTTGGTTCGAAATAATATTCGAGATAGTTTCGAAAATAGTATACTTGTAAGTTATTGTTATTTTATTAACTCGTATCATATATATATATACATATATATATATATATATATACATATATATATATATATACATATATATATATATATACATATATATATATATATTTGGTATAATACATTTGTAGGTTAAAACAATGAACATACCCTTTTCGAAACATATCACAAGGTTTCATCTACGAGTATCTCCGTAGAACGTTTTCACCGATGTTTCTATGGATCCACCTTAGCTAACATATAAAACAAGAGAATTTAGAGAAAACATAGAAAGAAAACGTATCTTCTTTTCTCTCTCACTTCGATACATCGTATCGGAACGTTTTGAGTAGCCCTTTTTTAGTCTTATACATTCTTACCTTAACCCTCCTCGTTCCTGTATTATTCTGTCGAAGATATCGAGGGGCGATAAACGAAAAATAGAGATAAAAGAAACGAAGCTAGCTAGAAAGAAGATACAAGAACATCGATCCCATTCTTTATCTCTCTCTCTCTCTCTCTCTCTCTCTCTCTCTCTCTCTCTCTCTCTCTCTTTTTCTTTCGATTCATCATCTACAGTCGATCATTTTCCTTTCTACGAGTCTAGAAAATGTTCTTACGAGTAGAGAATGTTCGAATTTTTGAATCGAAACGAAACTCGTCGTGCACTTTTGAAAATTTCTCCCAAATATTCTCTTTGTAGTAGCTCGACGTTACGAAATTCTACAAGTAGAAATTCGAATGGGGCCGATATATTTTTCTTTCCCACCGATTCTTTTCCTTTTCCTCTTTGCCATAGGTTTTCTTTGGGAGTTTCGATTGAAAGAAAGAAGAACGTCTTGTTCAAGTAAGAGAAACAAAGAATCCGCATTGAGAATTTTTTGTCTTCTTTTTTATTTTGCTCGTGTTAAAAAAAAAGGAAGGAGAAAAGAAAAAGAAAAAAAAAAAAGAAAGAAAAAAAAACACACGTTTTTCTCTTTATAAGAAATTTCAATTAAGGTACTCCCTTCTCCCCCCTCCCTTCCCCTTCCTCCCAGTTATTTCAATCGTCTTATATTGAGCTTTCACTTTTGTAGAAAGATCTACAAAGTCTTCATTTCATATTTTTCCAATTACTGTTCAATTTACAGTTGATTTTTCATTCCAACATCGAAATTTTATTTATGAAATATGAAACAAAGGAGATCATTTATCGGCAGCATTCACTTTGTGAATCTTTTCTTTGACTTTTTCTTCGATTTCTTCTTTCACCTCATTTTAGCATTGATAACGGAATTGAGAAGAGATACTATTTGCATGCAGGAACTCTCCTTAATCTTTCTCTTTCTTCTCCTTTGATTAAATTGTCGATTTCGTGACTGCGAAAATTGATGATTGCGAGAATTGATTGTTGGAGATATCGTTCGTCAAGATCGTACGTTTTCTTTTTAATACTTACAAAGTATTATTAAAGGAACGAATTACACGAAGTAGAAAGAACGAAGATGTTAAAGGATCCTTCAGAGAGATCTTTCTTTGCTCGTTAATCGTTCGATTTTATGACGACAGAAGGAAAAGCGTTGAGTTTCGTGAAATTCGTTTTTTTTTTTTTCTTTTTAGTTTTTATTCATTTCAACTTTAACTTGTCTCGAAATGATCGTCACTTTAAAGGATATTCTTTTAATAGAAAATCGATAATAAATTTGATTAGAAGTTTTATCGACGAACGACAGACCTTTTTCAGTCTTTTCAAAACATTTCCGTTTAATTCTAAGTTTTCATTTCGAACATTTGATATTTCAAACGTATCGTCGTTAAGAGATTCCAGTTTGAAAAACGGTACAAGTTTGGACAGAAAGCCGAGAGGCAGGAAATCAAATGAGAGAATATTGTGTGTAACGGCCACGGCAGCTAGTTAAGAAGTTCTCGAACGACTGTCGTATCGAAGCAGACACCATTGTCATCTTATAACGATGTAATAATAAAACCGAATCTCTAACGAGCGGATCGAGTAACCCGTAGACGTCTCTCCTGTCTCGAAAGTTATCTAACAAATATTTCAACTTTCGAGACACTACGCGTTTGGAAAACTATGTGGATTAATGAAAATAAAATATTGATGCATATATATATATATATATATATATATATATAAAAGTATCAACGTTTTGATCTCTTTTATTCGTATATCAATGAATCAAAAAAATATTTCGAGATAATAATTTACATTGAAATATTATAGTTACGTATACACGTAAATACATCCACGTTGATTACATATATGATCGCGATTGTGATACGAATATGTCTCCACTCGAAAAATGAAGCAAATTCCGAGTTCTTAATTAAGAGGAAAGAAAAGTACTATCGTTCTTTTTACCCTATCGTAAGGACGGGTCACGCACGGAACAACGTAACAATGCTAATCGGGATCTCAATGTATGCAGGCATGAGTAAGTATATATTTTTGAAGACCACGTTATCGAATTCTCGCTTCGTCGGTTGCGTTTTATGCGTCTCGGAAATCTAAATATGCGATATATGTAGGTACATTCAAGTTTTATCATTTTGGGACAGGAATGCTACATGTAAAATTTGTACTTTGTTGATAATAATTAACGATATATAAAATGTGTATTTTAATTTTTAAAGAGCCAACATGCACGGAGATGCCAACATGCAAATTCGTAGAATAGTCCTATTCATTAGTTGATGCCAAACAAATCATGGAATAGCACGAATGGAACAGAACGATCATAAAATATAGAACGACTCTTAAACGAAATAACAACCGTTGAGAAAATATTAAGAAAATATTACTTTAAAAAACAAAACAAAGCAAAAAAGTATTATAGAAGATCGGTGAAATGATAAAAAGTTTGACAGGTAAAAAAGGATTTCGAGAGACGTCAAAACTGTGCAAAATGTTGATAAGATAATGGCGTGCCTGAGACGTTCGAGAACATTGAAAGGATCTTCCAGAGCACATCGTTGTCTTTCCTTCGTCTAATCGATCACTTTCATTACAATATCATTAACTCCAGTTGGATTCTCTTCAATTTCTCACGATGTGTTCCACGAGCGAGCTCGAGCGAGTTTCGGACCTCTCTTTGGTCTTAACGATATTTCATTCAAATCGTCGTTCTGAAAAGTATTGATGACTTGGCGAGTTTTATCGCGTCATCGGTAAAGGAAGCCAACATGGACGAATCCTTTGGTCGTCCTTGGTGGTTTGCAAACAACTGAGAACCCTTTAGGTTTATGCGAAGTGCATCGAGCTTTATCGTTGCTCGATCGATTGGTTGTCCTCTTAAAAAAGAGGCAGGTGTCTCTACGAAACGATTTCGAAAATTCTAACTCGAGGATCGAGCTCGATGATGTTCCCTATCGATCGTCCCTTTTATAAACGGTTGGTCGAATTCGATAACCCGGGGAGCAGTCTGACTTGGTTCGAATCTATGATTTTAGCTCGTGTATTGGATTGTAGAAGATAACGACGAAATGAGAACGAGGACGATGTAGTTAGGACGATTCTCTGGCGCCAAGATACAATTCGAACAATACGAGAATTCGTAGCCTTGTTTTATTATCCGTATTACTTAATCGAAGATATTTTCCAAACGTTATTCTACAATGATTCTATATTAATGGGAAAAAATCTGAAGCAAGTAATTACAGAAGTGAATGACGAATGATAAAGTATTGTAATAATTTTATAAAAAGTTTCTTTTTTTTTTTTTTTTTTTTTTTTTCTTTAGATTTAGAAATATATTTTATGTTTTATGATATATTAACAATTGGAGAGTACATCGTTAAAGAAAATTCAAAGCTTTAACAACCTCGTTTTCGAAACGAAACGAATTTTATTTATTTCATTGCACAAGGAAGAGTTATGATCACTGGGACATTCTGCACATTGCATTTTCGTAGAATTCAAAGAATTGTTGGATCGTAACATAGGAGAAACTGGTTTCTAAACAATAACAGAAAAATGATCGAGATGGCAGCTATTGTCTGACTCGGGACAGTGTCCGAATACGATCACTATCGATTTCATGGAATAAGCGAAGAGTAGGTAGTGTAACAGTGCGAATTAAGGGAATATCTGGAGAGACAAGGTAGCTACGTTACGACTTTGGATGTTATCGGTATCGAACTGTTCTACCGTTCGTTATATTGTATACAGACACTATAATACTCATTATCGCGAATAGACATATGTTACGAGAGATAAGCAGAACAGGATCTTTGTTACTTTAATATAATTTTATTATATTTATTTAACAACTTATGAAATATAACTTACGAGACACATTGAAAAGTATAATCATTAATATTTTGATTATAATATTATACGATAAATGTAAATAATAAAAACGAGATCGTAAGATAATGTTCAATGATATCGTTATAAAAGAGAATATCATGAATAAAAAAGGATGACAATGGATTGATATAAAAGAGATTTTATTGTCTGAACACTTAGATATATTGCACACAATCGGATTATTATTCTCACTCTTGAGTCGAAAGACGAAGATGAAAATAAGGAAAATCTAGTTCGTTTTCTTGGAAAGTAGAAGGAAGATCTAAGAAGGATCTCTCGATCCGTAATAAAAATTCCAGTCCGCATTGATATGCATCTACAAGATTCCAAATGCGGCAGACGCGCATTTCTCAACGTTCATTTCGTGCGATTTCAGGACTTTCCGGCGGAATCTCGTAAAAGCAAATTCTTTTACTAAGAGTCTAAGAGTCTTTCATACTTGTTTTCGTACTTTCGACGGATTCGTCATATACTTTTTTTTTTTTTTTTTAAATTTTGTAGCTGTGAAAGGTTTATCAGATATCCGTCTATCAATAATTTTTCTTACGCTTAGTGTTTCCATTTCTTTTTTTTTTTTTTTTTTTCTTTTTCGACTAATTCGTTGTAAAAATATAATCCGCCAATCCAACGACCGATCATCGAGTCACCGAGTCGGAATCTCTCGGAAATGCGCAGTTACGTTCGCGTCTCACCGTTTTGCCTGGAATGCATTTAACCGGATTATGGTGAATTGCGAAATTTCTAAAAAGGATGATAAAAATTCGCGTTGCTGTTCAACGAGCGTATATCAGAGACTATGACGATATTTTGCTGCGAGTCGATGAACTCAGCCACGAATGAAACAAATGGGATTCCGAAATGGAAAGTGATAGCGGTTGATAGAAAGGGTTGTTACTATCGGCGCCCTTTTTAAAATATTTTTTTACTAATAGACCTGCGGGTTTTCGGGCGATCTGCCAATTCGACGTCGAATCTTGTCGGCTGCGTTCTCTGCTCTTCTCTTCAACGGAAACGCATTTCGTCCTTCTCTAAGCCTCGCCCACACCTACCATTTTACTCCCACTAAATTTGACCACCCAGAGGTAAAGTGGCGGGTAATAAATGAGCGGGCTCCGAGTACCTCGCTTGCAGGTCCAATTTCCCAGGAGAGTACACCAGACAAAACCGCAGCCTAAAAACAATATCCTTCTAGGTTGGAGTGACAGCCAATTCGATGGTCAGCCTATACGCCCGTATCCATGACTTATCGTGTTGTTCGCTAGAAACTCAAAGAGAAGAAAAATCAGCATCTCAGTACTTTTATTCCAAGATGTCGATTAATTTTTAATCATAACTTTTTCTTTCATCCTTTTCCTTTTCTTTTTCTTTTTTTTTTTTTTCCCCTCGACAAAATATCGCATTTGTGACAAACATCGTTTATAAAGAAACGAGGAAAGAAAATAATAGATACGTATTTTCAAGTAACAAATTTTGTTTGGCATCGTCGATTTAGAATCCCTCTAGGCTACATAGTTTATTTCCACTCGAAAATGATTTCGGATGGCGGCAGCGGTATTGGCAGCGCGGAGCCAACCACTTGGCTCCATCCATATCGCTTTTCTCTTTCTCCTTGTAGCACGACTCTTCTCACTTGCGAGTTCGACGAATCACACGGACACCGGCTTGTGTCTCGTAAAGTGGAGAAGCCAAGTTCGGGAAGCCACATCCAAACTTTCATGGATTCGAGCCTGACGCGCTCTTTAATACAAGTTTTCCATTCGAACGTTAAACTTTCCCTCGCTTTTAGTTTATTAATTAGAGAAGTAAATCTGTCAACGATACGAATTGTCGGCTCTCTCTTAATCGAAGAATCGGTCTTTTTGATTGTTTATAGAAATAAATGAGTTCATTTAAAAACTTCCTTATTGTTTCTACTTAGAGAATGGAGGAATTTCAAAAAAAAAAAAAAAAAAAAGAAAAAGTCACATAAAAGGACCATAGAAAATGAATTTTTCTTTTTCTTTTTTTTCTTCTTTTTTTTTTTGTTATTATTATTTTATCATTGTCCACAATTATTTTATATTTATTTTTATATTCTCTTTTTATTATTATAAATATTTCTTGTGCATTCAACAATGGAATATGCTCCTTTGTCACTCCCTTTTCGAAAAAGTTTGATTTAATGGTTAAACCCTTTTCAAGGAACCTTAATAACGAGCGACTATTCGTTAGGCTCTGTTTTACAATGTGTAAAAATGTAGTACTTTGCTCATATAGAAAAAAAAAACAAAAAAAAAAAAAAAACAACAAAAAGAAATGTGTAGAGCGCGCGTGCGAACGCGTTAATTATCTCGCAATGTCTTCGTAATGAAAAATTATTGCTGATAATTATTCGTAAGCACGGACGATCTTTGTTAAAACGGTCTTGTTCGCAAGCGTACTATTTGTTCCGGCCAACCACTTTTCGTAATCTTCTGTACGTTCTCTCTCTCTTTCTCTCTCTCTCTCTCTCTCTCTCTCTCTTTCGGTACTCTGGAAAGAATTATAATCACAGAGAAGGAGAGAAAGAGAGAGAGAGAGAGAGAGAGAGAGAGAATGGATAAAGAAAGAGAAGGAGTGAATAGAAGGAAACGGAGTAAAGAGAGAGCGAAATAATTAGCCATTCTGGTGCGCGGCGTTTCTAAAACACATGGTTTCCTTATAATCGTTACTCTTTTTCTCTTTCTCTCTCTCTCTCTTTGTCTGTCTGTCTGTCTGTCTCTCTCTCTCTCTCTCTCTTTCATCTTTTATTCCTTCCTTCTCATTCTCTTTTCCTTTCTTTCCATCTATTTCTGATGTGAAATTCGTATAATTGTACAGCGCAATTCTAGAAACGTGAAGAAATTAATACGAGTCTTCCCTTTTTTCTATTCTTGTATTTCACAGTCTAAATTGTATTATCTGATCTTTATTTTAAGATATAAATATATTTTTTTTACTTATCTCCTGATAGAAATGATTTTAAAATGAACCAAAAATAATGATGAATTTTAGTATTGTGCAGACTTATATTGGATCTAGGTCTTTTAAGTATACAAACGAAAAAATTTTTTAAAGCTTTTAATTGGTAAAAATATATTACCATTACGAAAGATTTATTCGGCAAGAAATGAAATTTAAATAGAAGAATGGTTTATTTCGATAAAATTCTTGTGTAATACATTTTGTTAGACTGTTATTTTTGTTTACTTTGGTGTCCTTTATCGTATTTACATTGAAAAACGACATCTCTTTCTTGGTTTCCTCTTTCTCTCTCTCTCTCTCTCTCTCTCTCTCTCTCTCTCTCTCCATCTCATTCCTATGTATAGAAGATATCTGGAATACGATAAAAGCGTTCGGGAACGCATCGCACGTAGCGTATCGTTCGTAGGTTCTACGAAGATCCGTCATAAATCATTCGTGATAACGGCAACCAGTTTCGGAACTTACGACCAGTGGCATACTTTCATTGTTAAAGTTCGCTTTTATGCGAATTAAACGAAAGTAACATTCAGCATAAAACTTCGTAATATCATAATTTACTTTTTGGTCGAATTTAAATGCGATCATAATAGACGATAATGAAGGAATCTTGTAAAATTCATTCCGTTTTATTTTTTTTTTCCTTTTTCATTTGTTTTCTTTCTTTTTCTTTTTTTTTTTTTTCTTTAACGAGTAATATTCGAAAGCTCAAATTCTTTCTTGGAGAAAATGTCTTTAATCATACAAATATATATTCGATCGTTTAAATGAAGAAATGATAAGTTAAAAAATCGGCAAAATATTATAACGATGAATAAATTTGCATTTAAGCTAATGCATTTTAGTATTATCTTTTATTCGTCGAATTCGGAGAAGACTATTACGAAATATATAAAATAAAGACGATGTCAAGTTTCTAACAATAAGATATTCTTGCGAAATGAACGAGTATGGAGTAGTAACAGGCTTTTGTCATTCATAAATGAGCGACACTTTCCCAAGCGTACTTATCCGTTTGTATAGAGTTTGAGTTAGCGAATAGCATGCTTGTCTATCTTCTATGCGTGCTCGCTGATTCTTATCGTGAAGATTTTTATTTTCCGATCTTTATCCCGGAATTTCATCTAAAAGAGATCAAACGTTTCGACTATAGTATTTTAACGGCCATGATTTCTTTAAAAGATGTTTCTTTCTTTTTGCTTTTTTTCTTCTTCTTTTTTTTCCTTTTTTTTTTTCTTTTTTTGCATTGTGAACGATCGAAGAGGCAAAACATTATTTCTAATATTTTTACGTTAGCGCATGACGACGAAGAAAAGTGGATGATGATCCATTATTCTTCCTTTTATTTATTCATTTATTTATTTATTTATTTATTTATTTATTTATTTATTTATTTATTTATTTAATATCATATGATAATGTCGTAGAATTTTATACTGAAAGTTATACACGAAATTTTACTTTGATCCAACAAACTGAATAATTTTTTACAAGGGCGTCGATTAAAATTCGACACCAATCGATGTCGTCTCTCCATCGGTCTGTCTACATTCATTCCAATATTTCAAATATTTGTCAGGGATGATAATACGTTTGTAACAGTCGGACTGGCTTAAAGCGACGAACGGTACGAAATGCATTAAAATGCACCAATTTCACCTCTATCGGATTATGATCGTTCCGTGCGTAACGTGCGGAAATTTCCATCGGCATTTCGATATCCGGCCAAGCGAATTATTACCAAAAATTGGCGGAGATACGCTTACAACCGCGTTAGCCGTCCTCCCCCCCCCCCCGTTCCTTTCCCTCTCGCTCCGTTCTATTTTGTGTGCGGTCTATCTCATGAAAATCTCGATCGTTGAGGTAGCTTAATAGAAATGTAAGGGGCAGACGAGACTGAACGTAAAAAGAAGAAGAAGAAGAAGAAGAAGAAGAAGAAGAAGAAGAATAAAAGAGGAAGAAGAAAATATATGTGAATATGTGCATGTTAAAATCTTATGTGTCGTAGTGTACAATAATGCATCTTTTAAAGAAAATAAGATAATCATAGCTGACGTTTCAAAATGTTATATCAAATAGAAGAATATAATGTTGATGAGAGCTCAACGAGAAAAGCAATGATAAAAAGGAAAAAGAAAAAGGATAAGAAGAGCGATGGACGACAAAATGAAAGTGAGAAGTATAAATGAGCTTCGAAGAAAAACTATAATCCTTTATCATTTGTGTATAACGTTGCAGCGTCTACCGATATAGAAAAACTTTACTCAGCTCCACTTTTCCGTCGCCCTTTTCTTTTCCTCGTCTTTCTATGTTCAGTTTTGCGTATTAAGAGACGAAGGTAAAGAAAAATCTCCGTGAGACTGACAATGAGACTACTTTACGTATATAATAGTATGTACCGTAACACGTGAGATCTATTTGAAAGGTAGATTGATGAAAAAAAAAGAAAAAAAAAAGAAAAACAGTTCACATTCATAGTGAAATTTATAACACAATTTCGCAATTTTTCTTTTCATATTTAATCCTTTTTCATGTTCGACGATTATTTTGTTCGATATATCATCGATCATATTAACTTATTAAACAAATTATTAATTTGTAATAAGAAGGACACATTGAGCATTGTTATAATTCATTAATAATTAATTTTTTACATTTAACATAACAATTTGTATGTCTTATCGAAACGAATTGGCAAGTTGACTTGTTGGTTAGTACGAAAAAAGCATCGTAGATGGAAATATGACGAGAAAGAAATGAAAAAGGAAAAACGAAGGGAAAGGTTAAAAGGCGGAGAAGAAGGGATGTTGAGAAGAAGAAGTAGAAGAAAAAGAAAAAAGATAGATAGAAAGAGAGAGAGAGAGAGAGAGAGAGAGAGAGAGAGAGAGAGAGAGAGTGAGGATTTCATGGTAGGGTGAGGAGGAGAAATCTTTTAAGAGACGCGACGCTTTAAGGACGTATTAAAAATGGCAGGCGGTGGAGAGGCCCAAGGTGCAGCTTGCAGTTTACTGTGGTATAAATTAGACTCGCTGTTCCAGCATAATCTGATATATTAACGAGTCAAACCTCGGTTCCTGCGTTCTCTCTGTCTCCCTTTTCTTCTTCAACACTTCTTACACTCTTTCTTTCTCTCTCTTTATCTCTCTCATACTTTCTTTTTGTTAGCTATGAGCACGAAGGAAAGATAAAAAAAGAGAGAGAGAGAGAAAAAGAGAGAGAAAAAGAGAGAGAGAGAGAGAGAGAGAAGTAAAGCCCGCGGGAAGTATCTCGTCGATTTTTACTTGCTTAGTATCTCGGTTATAGTCTCGCAGTTTTTACGGTCCGACGATCTCGGCAGGCTTAACGCCGTAATTGAAATTGTGGCCTTGCTTATCGGGCTGTCGTAACGCTGAGAAATGGATCTTTATTAGGGAGCCGCGGTGAAGTGCCCGGATGAACGGAAGAGAAGGAGAAGCCGAAGGTTTCTCGATCGAGAAAGGGAGGAAAAAGCCGAGAACGAGATGGAAAGAGGGATTAAGACCGCATCGAGTACGATCCGTGGAAAACGAGCTTTCGAAAGATATTCTCTCTCTCTCTCTCTCTCTCTCTCTCTTTCTGTCTTTGTCTCTGTTTCTCTCTTTTTCTTTATCTACTCTCTCTATGGCTTTCATTTAGAATTCTTGAGTATCGTCGCTAGGATAAACGATTTGGCATTGTATCCAATGAGTTTCAAACTCGCTACGATATATTCGTATAAAATATATTTTCCTTTTTTCTATTTATTTATTATAAATCTTATGACGTTTCATTCAATTTATATATACATACAACGAAGGAGTAATTTCAAATTGTTGAAAGATATATTATTAATGTCGTATGTAAATATATAAGAGATAAAATGTTTAATATATATATATATATATATATATATATATATATATATATATATATATATATTATCGCTTTCAACGAGTAAATGACGAGAAGACAATTTCTCTATTGAATAACGGTTGTTAATAGTCGTTTGCTTTGTTTTCTTGGAATCGCTAGAAAAGCATAGAGATCAGTAGTAGCGAAGATCAATATCAAAACTCGGTGGCCGTATTATCGACGAAGGAAGAGGAAAAGGAAGAGGAAAGGGAAAGGTTCGACGAGTCGCGAAATAGCTCAGTCCAGATAAAATCTTTCGTTAGCGTTATCCGCCGTTCAGATCAATGCGTTTCTACGGATGCAAGGGAGTTACTTCGGGCCCAGAGCATAACGAGAGAACTTTCGAGTTTCCTCGTATTGAACATTCTAGCATTGCTTTTGCCACGTATAAAATGCGTTCTAGGAATCGGTTCTCTTACGTATATATGTATATGTTTCGAAGCATCTTCGAGTTGTGGAGATTTTACTGAAATGAAAATGAGAGTAAAAGAGAGAGTGAGAGAGAAAGACACACACACAGAGAGAGAGAGAAAGAGAGAGAGAGAGAGAGAGAGAGATGGGGACGCTTGTCACGAGGAAGTATTCGTTAACGTCGTTTCTCGTTCCTTTCGTGATTCAAAGGCCTTCCTCTTCTCTCTCTCTCTCTCTCTCTCTCTCTCTCTCTCTCTCCATTGCTCTTCTTTTTCCTCTTTCTCTCTGTCTATGACACTCTTTTTAAGTCTTCCTTCTATGTACATATGTATTCCCATACAAAGTGCATATCTTCGACGTCATCTTGCTAGCAGCCTTCCGCAAATAATGCGAGCCCGTTTCTCATATTTTTCATATCTCATCGTAGTTGTATCGTCGTCAAAGATTTTCAAACACGAAGAAAAGAAATATCTTCTCTGCTCCGTTCCTACTATACTTCATATACGCTTATTATTTCTTTTTTTCTTTTCTTCTTTTTTTTTTTTTTATCTTCAATAACATTATTTCGAGTTATACGTTGGTCCTTATTTCGTAATTGAATATTTTTCATTTATTAGATTTGATCTATAAGTAAAATGATCTGTCGCGAGAAAATTATTTATGTATCGTAATCTATCCATCATTACTTTTTTTTTCGTGTTCTCTTGTATTTTCTTGTTTCTTCTTCTTTTTCTTCTTCTTCTTTTTTTTTCCCCCCCATTTTTTACCTTTTCTCATTTTTAACTATCTTAAAGAAGACCGAAGATGTCAGAACGAGTGCATGAGATTTGCACTTGGACCTCCGTGCAGGTAGCAATCGGCTTATTTCCAATCGATTCGGTTCGCGGCTGAACCATTCCCTTCTCTTCCTACTTCTCATTTTCTTCTCCTGTTCTTCTTTCCCGTCCTTTCTCTTCGCGGTACGACCATCTCTACTCTCACACGTATCGTCCATCTTTCTCTTTCCTTCCACCTTTACTCTTTTCTCATCTTTTTTCTTTTTTCTTTTTTTTTTTCTTCTTCTTCTTCTTCTTCTTCTTCACTTCTTCTCGCAGACCGATCTTTCGTCTCCGCTTCTTTTCATCTTTCTCTATTTTTTTTTCTTTCTTTCCTTCTTTCTTTTTGCTCTCTTTTTTTTCTTGGCTTTCTTTCTTTTCTTTTCTTTTCTTTTCTTTTCTTTTCCTTTCCTTCGTCTTTTTCCAATCTCGGCACCGATGAGATTAAGGGAATCGTGTATTAAGGACTATATCGAAAGAACGGTTCGGGACGAGGTTGAGATCTTCACTCAAGATAGGATATTGGGGGAGGATGTGAACGCTGGGATAGACTACGAAAGTAGGTTAATTCGAGAATTCGCCATTCTACGCGAGTACATTTTTTTTCTTTTTCTTTTTCTTTTCTTTTTTTCTTTTCTTTTTTCTTTTTTCTTTCTTTCTTTGTACATTCCTTATCGATCGCTTTTTGACACTTTAAGTAAAACTCTTTTAGACGAAAAAAAAGAAGAAGAAGAAGAAAACAAAAACAAAATAATCAAAATGTAGAGAGGATGTAACGGAGAATGAAAGAAAACAAAAAAAAAATGTTTATCTTCAGTAAGCATCGAGGGAGAAGAAAATCAAAAAAGGGCGAAAAAAAAAGAAAAAAGAAAAGAAAAAGAAGAAAAAAGAAATACCACAGAATCGACTTACTAATTCGAATACTTTCCATCCTATAACTGCGAGGCTCGATATTCGTATCCTAATTTTCTTCGTACGTGAGTGGAAAGACAAAAGAGTCATGAAAGAGACAGAGAGAGATAGAGAAAGAGAGAAAGAGAGAGAGAGAGAGAGAGAGAGAGAGAGAGAACTGTTTGCCTACGCGGCGAAATCGAAGAAAGTTCTCGAATGGGGTTTGTCAGAGTATTAGAGAGATACCGAAAGAGGAAAGAAGACCAAGCAAAACTATATAATACCGTCGTACATATATTTGTAGATAGTAATTGGACGTAGACAAGAAAAGAAAATGAGAGAGAGAGAGAGAGAGAGAGAGAGAGAGAAAGAGGAGATAGTAGACAGAAATTCTCACGTGGGTTCGCGTGGGCGTGTTGAGTCCCTTCGAGGAGTTATTAGTATTCGATTAGAAGGGAAAAGAAAGAAAGAACGAACATTGGGGATCGGTATCATGAGGCACGTACGATTTAGTCGAAGAGCGCGCTTCGTAAACGTTTCCTTCGTGACGAGATAAGAAGAAATCGAAGTCCTCGTATTCCAACGATAGAACCGAACTCCTCCACTTACTGGCTTTTGCCAAGCTACCGACAAACCTCGAAAGAAGCACTTCGAAAGGATAACGTTTATGATATAGAGAGACAGAGACAGAGAGAGGGAGAGGGAGAGAGAGAGAGAGAGGGAGGGAGAGAGAGAGAGAGAGAAAAGTTCCACACAACGACATATTTCTTTTACTTTTGTTTGTTTTTTTTTCTTTTTCTTTTTCTTTTTCTTTTTCTTTTTCTTTTTCTTTCAAAAGCAAAACTCGCTTGGAAAGGAAATTTATTGGCAATAAAAATGTAAAAACTTTCTTGCAAGTACTATCAAATCGAACCAATTGTAATTGATTCAATAACTTTTGATAAAAAAAAAAAAAAAAAAAAAATTATATAAAAGCATGAACTACGATTATAGTAATAAGAAATATTTAAGAGAAAAAACATGTGTTTAATGATATGATCGAAGGAACGAGTTAAAAATATTTTTTATTCAATAGTCTTTACATGACGATAGTACGAAAGTAAGCGATAAAAAGGGAGGAAAAAAAAACACGTAAGAATTTGAATGGAAGGATTTCGATGAACCAGCCACGCGAACGGAATGTATTTGAACGAAGAGAGAGAAAAAAAAAGCTTCTCTCTCTCTCTCTTTCTCTCTTTCTTTTTCATTCACAAACACGCACACATATACACATCAACGATATTTTTCTCTTCTACCTTTATATAAGTATCGAACAGAGAAAGCTATAAAAACGATTCGCATCGATCGACTTTCAACGAAATTCAGAGCTTTGCCTCGAGTCTTACATATGCATACACATACATAAATACATACGTACATACATACATACATACATACATACATACCTATTTATATACATCGACGTGTCCCATGTTGCAGACATTTAGACAACGTACGCAATACGTTGCTTGTCGGCTTAATTTGCGATCGTCCGAACCAATAAAAGTAAGAAGAGGAAAAGGAAAAGAAGAAGAAGGTTCGAGTGCCAGTAGCCTGAGCTACCGATCGTGCTCTCGCGATAAGCGGCAATAGCGGCACGGTGCGAAAGAAGTTGCGATTAACGCCATTGTACGATCTTCTTGTTGGGATGTTGGTTGGTAGTGGGAGGTGTGGGTGGAGGTGGCCGATAGGATACATACAGAAGTCGGGTACACACGAGCGAGTACAGACGGCCGTTTAACGCGAGCCATTCTGGAAATAATGGCCGGTAGTTGAACAAAGGCATCGTTCGGTGTTCGAAGGAGAAAGAGAAGGAGAAAGAGAAGAAAAAGAACAAGAAGAAGAAGAAGAAACAGAAGGAGGAGGAGGAAGAGGAGGAGAAGGAGAAGCAGGAGGAGGAGGAGGAGGAGGAGGAGAAGTACGAAGGGAAGTTGAAGAGAAGTAAAGAGGAGAATCGTGCCTTCTCGAGAGTTCGAAATCGAGTTGTAGTCGTCGTTGGAGAAGGCGAAGGTAAAACTGAAGGTGGGAGAGAAGAGTAGTAGTGGGTGCCGGCGATCGGTGACGAGGAGAGAAACTTTATAAAGCGAAGAAAAAGAAAATCATTGCCTGGCGTACCTGCCGGCGTTACTGCTTCTGCCTATTCCAAGAAACGGCTCCATTAACGAAATGGTCGAAACAAACGAAACGAAGGAGGCTCGCGATCGCGCGCAATGCGCCTTCGCGAGCCAATACGATTCTCCCTTTCTTCCCTCTTTCTCTCTCTCTCTCTCTCTCTCTCTCTCTCTCTCTCTCATACTAGTTTCAAGGGAATGTTGCGGAGTATGTCGTTGCCGCAAACAAGAGGAGAGATCTCTTTTATACGACGAAACTCGTAATCACGATTGTCCTAGTCGAGTCGTCGTCTATCGAACGTCCCGACTATCCTCTTATTCTCTTTTTTTCTCTTTCTTTCTCTTAACCTCCGATCTGTTCTTTTCTTTTCTAATTAGCCAATTTCCTCCTTTTCCCTTTTTAACAAGCAAATACCTACTGGTACCTTACACTTTTTAATTAGTTTCAGAGAATCGTCTTATATGAACAATCTCTCTACGAGTGTGTCTGTCTGTGTGTGTGTGTGTGTATTTGTGTTTGTGTATTATCAAAGTCTACGGAATATTACGAATTCTTATATGAAATTGATAAATACTTATTTAGTCTTATTATGAAGGTATTATTATTGAGAAAGTATGAGCTTAACGAGGAATGCCAATTGTAACGATTAATGTCAATTATTCGATAGTACTAGTAAGAAGATAATCGATTAGTAAAACGCTTGCTTCTAAGAGTGTGTAACCTTCTTGTTTGCCAAACTGCATCGATTAAAAGGCCGATAGATGATCGTTACCATTCGAGCGAGTGATTAGGTAAACGCGAATAAGATTTTCCTTGCGTTTAGTGTTAACTGGATATTTAGCGATGCCATTATCCATTCACGAGTGCACGAATAGCTTGTACTATCGAAGGAACGCGATAGACACGTTACCGTAATAATGGCCGTTTTATATCTTTATTCTTCGCGATGCTAATTTTCCATGGCACGGACGTCAAGAGAGAAGACCTTTTTAATGCTTCTCCTCTCGTGTTACTCGACCTGCAGTTTTTTTCTTTTTCTTTCTTTTTTTTTTTTTTATTTTTTTTTATTTTTTGTTGAAAGGTTTCTTTGACCTTTATGGAGATTTAAAAAAACAGAGGAGAAAGAGAGAGCCAGAGAGAGAGAGAGAGAGAGAGAGAAAGAAAAAAACGATAGATCTACAAACGGATATATTTATTACCCTACAAAATATGATCAATAAAAATAAAAGAATACATGTTATCGCGATAATTTCAAACGGATCGTTTCCAGACTCGTCCCGCCCCTATATTGATGATGCAGGGTTAAAAAAAGAAAAAAGAAAAAGAAGAAAACGAACAAAAAAAAAAAAAGAAAAGAAAAAAGAAGTAGTAGATTCATCTTCGTGAATTTTACATGAGGGAAACGGTTTTGTCAATACCTTTGTTGCGAATCGAAAATGGCTCCTGGAAGATGCGATTTGAATAAGAGGACCATGGGGAGAAATGGAGAAAACGGAGGAGTCACCGACTCGAACCTCGAATCGTACCGATTGTAACGAATAAATTGGCCGCATTACGACGATCGTCGTGTTACATCGAGCTTTCACCCCTTTCCGTATCTCCACCTCCACACGTACGAGCACCGAATAGACGAACTTTTCCCTTTCTCCCTACTTTGTACACCGATTTATCCGGGAGACGGTCGACGAACGTCATCGGGCGAATCCATAATGCATACGAACTCCAAGACTCGCTTCCTTCCGGCGAGAAAATCGTAGAAAATTATTCGAAGGAAAGGGGAATGAAGCTGCGAAGCGTCGATGCGGTGGGGGGAGGG
Source organism: Vespa mandarinia (assembly GCF_050613455.1). Classification (NCBI taxonomy): domain Eukaryota; kingdom Metazoa; phylum Arthropoda; class Insecta; order Hymenoptera; family Vespidae; genus Vespa; species Vespa mandarinia. Next base: position 5,465,113 of record NC_140818.1, on the reverse strand, counting down.
ATACGATCGTTTTCCATACACCTTCCCCCATCCATCTTCTTTCTTTTCCTTTTCCCTGTAGGATGTTAAATTACGCGTGGATCTAAAATCCCACTAATATTATTTCTTCGATTTATCCTTTACATTTGTTACGAACAAATTTTTATCATCTACTTAGCATCTTCTATCCATTATCTCTATCGTTTGTTTTAAATTTATTAACGATTAAAAATTATTATTGACGTTATAAAATTAAACTTTTAATATCGCATTAACGCATTGTACTTTCTTGATTAGTTAGATCATGGAATTAATTAATCTTGATAAATTTACGTACATATATTTGATGTCGTAGATGGATTTTGTTTTACTTAAAATTTCGTTATAACAACGAAGGATTTTATAACGCTTATTTTTTTTTTTTGTACTTGCGTGAATTAACATGTACATATTGAGAACGTTTGAAAAATATCCCCTGGATTTCTATAAATTCATCTCATCGAACGATGAAATTTGGCAATAGACAAATTTAATAATTTATTTTTATATTCATTGGAAATCTTTATTGAGGCATTTAATCAAAAAGGTTAGACGATACTGCTAAAAAAATTCACTTTCCTTTTCTTTTGACATCCGATTACATTGAATTTACGGGGGAAAAGGAAATAGGAGGATTCCGTATATTGTAATGTTTAAGTTATGCACATCGGAAGTAAATTGCATCTAATATTCCTGCCTTACGTCGGATTACAGTGTAATCGAGCGGAAGAATTTTTCAACGGGATTACTTTGATATCCTATCCTATCTTTCTCTTCTATCGTTAAAACTTCTCTCCGATCCGTCTTTTCTCCTCACGGCGACGAAATTCTTATCTCTTATCTACGTTAAATAAAGAAGACAAAAAAAAAAGAAAAAGAAAAAAAATAAGAGGCAACGTTCACTATCTCATACTACCGTACGTTAACATTCAACATCGATTGCCATTACGTACGCTTCCGTGTACGCTCATCTGCATTAAGCATAGACTAATTACACTGTAATTACGTTGCGACCATTACATTAATGCAATCAGATTACATTTCGATCGGGCAAATTCGAGAGATCGATATGAGAGAGATGAAGCCATTGTGCTACTCATATTTAATTAGTTCAGGTAATTATTGGAGAATTTTGACAATTGCAAATTTACAATAAATAACTTCTGCAATACCGGAATTGATAGCAATGAATGAACGGGGAATGAATTAATGAAAAAGTTGTAAAGTTAAAGGGATAAAGAGAGAGGAGAATTATATAAAGTAAAAAAGAGAAAAAAAGGAGAATAATAAGAAAAAGAAAGAAAGTGAAAAGAAAAATAACAGGAGAAAGGAGAAAAAAGAAAAGGAAACAAGAGTAAAAAGTAGTAATAACAACAAAAAAAAAAGAAAAAAAAAAAGAGAGAAAAAAAAAGAAAAGAAAAAGAGAGAAAAAAAACCGTATGCTTCAGCGCGGGAATTCTCGCTCGAAGAAGGCCAGAGATCAATTCTTCTTTTTCTTTCTTTCTCCCTCTCTCTCTCTCTCTCTCTCTCTCTCTCTCTCTCTCTCCAACCCTCCCTCCATACTCCCACTCTTTTTTTTTTTCTTTTGATCTAACGATCGAAATCGGCATTACAAGTGGCAGCATACATACATATATACATACATAGAACGCACTCAACGACGCGGCAACGCGCGGTCTGTCTCACGAGCTGACAGGTGAGGCTACATTCAATTTTTGTAATCGAGCCCGGGAGGCTACTCTCTCCCTCGGTCCCTCTTTCTCTACGCGCTCGCGCGCACTCGCTGATGCTCGCGCGTGTATTCGGCAGTTTCGACCCTCTTTTGTGTCTGACAGTTAAACCGCAGCCATTATTCTCTCTGTGTATCTATCTTTATCCTTCTCTCGTTCTCTTTCTCCCACTCTCCTTCTCTCTCTCTCTCTCTCTCTCTCTCTATTTCTTTCTCTCTCGTGCACAGCCTCTCATCGTTCTCGAGTAACCTTTCTGCAGCTCCACAGTTCGTACTAGTGGTAGTAGTAATGTCGAGAGCCGGTCGTGCGCTTCGATAGCGGTAGATAACCGACACGAGCAGGGTACAGAGCGAAGCACCAATTAGGAATTAGATTTCTCCGGGATGCCGGATCTCTTTATTTGCTCTCTTGGCGTGTTTCGCCGTTCCCCGCTGCGATCTCTACGACCGCAAAACTTCGGTGTTTCTCTCTATCTCTCTTTCTCTCTCTCTTTCTCTTTCTTTCTTTGTCTCTCTCTCTCTCTCTCTCTCTCTCTATCTCTATCTCTCTCGTTTTCTTTGTAACAACGAACGTATAGAACCAACACGCACGAACACGTACACGTGTAGAACATGTAGGAGTATCACAGGTTGGTAGTACGCGTCGTAGCCAACGTGTGTACACGCGTACGAAGGACTCCGCCGCCGGCTCTAATGAACGCTGAAAATTAGCCGCTATCTATTCATCTGTGCTGCCTTCGTTGGCTCTTTAACTCGCCACAGCTCGATTCGACTCGACCCATGGTAGGAACTCGATGTAGGAAAATGGAAAAGCGAGAATCGAACGTCTTTACGAATCTTTACGAACTGGAAAAATTATCGGAAAAAAAGGAAAATAGAAAAGAGAGAAGGAAAGAAATAAAGAAAGAACGAAAAAGAAAAAAAAAGAAAAGGAAAAAAAAAGGAGAGAAAAAGGAGAAAAAAAGAAACGTGGCGCAGCTTTATATCAATGAGAAAAAATCCATCTCGATAATATTCTTAGAGCATGTAGGTAAATATAACGTAGAAATATAACGAAGGATTAAGAACCTTCGAGTTTTTTTTACAGTACCGTCCTACGATCTCTTTCTTTCTCTCTGTCTCTCTCTCTCTCTCTCTCTCTCTCTCTGTCTCTTTCTTTCTCTCTCACTCTCTCTTTCTCTTTCTCTGTCTTGTTTTCTTTGTCGAGTGCTCGTCAACGATTCAAACGAGCGATCCAGCTGCGAAAAGGAGAAGAGAGCGGTAGAAATAGCGAACGGGTCATCAACGCGACGGGAGAGCGGAGGCGGAGAGGCGGAACGCATCGGTGGACAGTGAGCGCAGTAAATTAAAACGTACGACCATATTACCCTCAAGACTCATACCTCAAGCTTTACAGCTCGTTGCTCGAAGATGACGGTTTAAAACGGAGAAGAGATATCCTGCGATATCTCATGAATCATTTAACTAAGGAAAAGAGAGAAAGAGAGAGAGAGAGAGAGAGAGAGAGAGAGAGAGAGAGAGAGAGAGAGCACTTATTACGGATACCAACACCACCTATATTTTCGAGAAACTCATAAAATACGTGACTCGAACGGCTGACTGCCGCCCGGTCGCTCTGGACGGACCGAGGAACGTATGCGCGAATCGAAACGATAGGATTTAGTATCCTTTGGAGAGCTCGCTGTATTTGCGAGACGACTTAAAACATCCTTTTTTGCTCTTATCGTTGCGTCCCTCTTGTAAGATCGTATATATGAGTTAGCAAACGCTACCGTAATAGCATTATACATGCTGATTTTGAAGGGATGTCAAAAACTCTTAACGAACATGAGTCCTCGCTCGATCTTTTTAAATAGGAATACTTATTAATTATCGTATCGTCTTGTCGTGTGGTGGTTTGTTAAAAAAGAAAAAAAAAAAGAGAAAAAAAACAAAAAAAAGAGAGAAAGAGAGAGAAAAGAAAAAGGGAGAAGAAGAAATAGGAGAGAACAAAAAAAAAAAAAAGAAAAATCAGAAAAATCAGAAATATCTAGAATTAAGAAGTTAAAACAATAGAATCGTTATAGCCACTCTTCTTTGCAGAGGATTAGCTTTCATTTCAAGCATTAGTTACATCTTCTTTAACAGTCTCTTTTCGAATCGTTTTCGTTTGCCATCGTTCTCTCTCTCTCTCTCTCTCTCTCTCTCTCTCGCTCTCTCTTTCTCTCTATCTTTCCTTCTCTTGCATTTGGGTATAACATAGGATAGAATCTTTTGAAAAGGCGCGAAAACTCAACGTAACTACTATGGTCCTTCTTTTCATCCTTTCTCGCGAGTTTTTCGCAACGCAGGAAAAAGATTTCCTTAAGTCACCTTAAGCTGCTTACTAAAAAAACCATCTTGGAAAGAAGGAGATTCTTTTATACTTAAGTACGGCTAAGTATATACTCTTTAAGACGAACGCTTTAAAGCGTTCACGATAGAGGAAAGTAGGTTAATAGTGAGGAGAACGTTATTGTGCGAGCGAGAAACTCTGCTTGTCGTAACTTGCTAGATGCGACCGATTCCGAAGGGATTAGTGTGTGCGACCTAAGAATACGGGTCGAGTTTCCGCGAACGGATTCGTTCGATATCGAACATATTCTTCTTCGAAAAACGTAAAATAAATAGATTGATAGATGATGGGTTTTAATTGAAACAATTTCAAATATATTATTTCAATTTCGCTTTGTATTTTTTTTTTTTTTTTTTTACAATGCTTTTTCGATATTGACACTTACGATTAGAATAAAGAAATATTTTTCACGCAATTGAAACTGATCAAAATTCATCGTTAGATTTATACAATCTCGTACGAGGTCTCATTATCGTAAGATTATCGTAGGTATTAACTGATACAATAATAAAACATATTTAAAGAAATTCTATTTTAACATCGACGTATTATAATTGAACTATTCGTATTAAGATAACGAATGATATAACGAAACGAAAATATATTGCAAAGAGAAGAAAGAGAAATCATAAAGTTATTATCAATAAATCAAAAAATTTTTTGGATAACAAAGTTAAGTAACAATAGGATGGAAGTAACTCGTGTCGGTTCAGAAAATGCAAGCTATTCGAATAATCCTAGAATCAAATATCCCAAAGGTTAATTACTATAGAAACAAGTGTTCAAAATGAGAGTAAAATACAACGTACAATAAAACTCATAGAAGCAACGAGAGAGAAATGTGGTTCTTTCTCGGATCAGCCAGGCATCGATCACCAACGTGTACGGGTTATGAGCGAGCCTTCCGATTTTATTATCCTTCATTCAGAACGCTGACACGCCCTATCGAGAATTCGAATTGGCGACTCGTCGAACGTGAAGCCTGTTAATCGCGATCTCTCTCTCTCTCTCTCTCTTTTACTCTCTCTCTTCTTTTCTCATATTACGTTTTTACATCGAGATCGTAGCAAGGTACGTTTCCCTTCTATCTAATTAAACGAACCTAATATCTACTCGCGCTTACACGAAAACGTTTCTAACGAAGAAACCCTTTCATCTCGGTACGTTTGCACAATGTGATATTTCATGTTATCCTCTCCCTTTTTTATATTTTAATTTTTAAAGATAATTTTTCAAATATCCTTTTTAGGTATTATTAATTATGTACTACTCGTTTCTTCTCACTTTTATTTTCTTTTATTTCATTTATTCGTTTTTAAATCGCAAATACGAACGAAGGTATCAAATGAAATCCAACGTGGAAAACCGAATGAAATCAATTTAACGAAGAAACGAATCGTTCGCACCGTGATCCTATATCTACGCTATAAACTAGCGAAAAACTCAACGCATTAACGTTACGTATACGATCTCGGGATACGATCGATCATTGCGTCTATTAAAGAAGTCTGCGTCGGTGTTGTTCGATCAATAATAAGAAATATATCTCCAGCGAAGAGCATCGATGCGTCTACTTGACGCGAGTCATCCATCAGAAGTTGCTCGATCAAAAGCGATTACGAAACGAATTTGAGGGCTTCGTGATACCTATGTTCATATACTCGGCTTGAACCTAGAATGTTAGAATGTTGCCGAGCAGGATAACGAAGAAAAAGAAAAGGGAACTTTCACCAAGAGAAACTAAAAGAAAAGAAATAGAAAGAGCCCTTTGCCCTTTGCCCTTCGTGAGAAAGGACTTCCTTTGGAATAACGTTAATACCTATACCGTATTAAAGCTGTAATAATATAAATAATGAAATAAATATTAGAAAAATATTATAAGAGTATATAAAAGAATTTATGGAAAAATTATTTAATGTAATTAAATAATTTTTCTTATTTTTGATATTGAGAGATATTTTAATGTGATAAGATATAAATCATACCATATTGGTCTATAGTATATGTCTCATACTATCGTCGATATTGGACGAAACGGAGTCGAATGTAGCATTTGTCACGGCTATATTAAGGGCATACGTGGCATCAGCTTTATTAGATAAAATCGTATCAAGAGGATCGTATAGGACAGAGTTAATTGAATGATTGGTCCTCATCCACTCTCGTCTGGCCGCATCGCATTTTCCAACCGCACTACTCAGGGATGTAGCCGTACAAACGTGAAATAAACGCGTATCTATTCGCACAGGTGCATACGAAATACTATACATGCGTATACACACACATACACACACACATATATATATATATATATATATTTACATACATACAAATATATACATATTCAGGTACGTTCGTTGTACATACGTCGGAAAAACACTTTCCCGTGTTTCGTTTGACGCAGTTTGCGAATCGGTAATGCAAATTCTAGGCTGTCCTGCTTGGCTTCGTTGCTTTCGGCCAGATGAATTTTCAGATATAGAACTCGCCACATTTCACCTTTAGCAGACTCCCTAGCGTAAAGGGGATGGAAATTTTGTACCATTGAGGTCGCATTAATTTCGTTAAGTTTCAATAGGCAACAGGCTTGAATTACATCGACGTAGTATAGATCGTAAAACGAGACTGCGTATATTATTTACAATTGTAAATAGAGTTGTTATTTATGAAAGTTATCAAATACTTTATGGCTTCCAAGAATGAACGAAGTGGATAAATAATATCAAAGAACTTCATTAAAATATATAAGGCAAACATAAAGCGAAGGAGAGAGAGAGAGAGAGAGAGGAGGGGGGGAGAGAAAGGGAGAGTTTAGAGAATCACGCAACTAACTCTTTCGATGTCGACGTATACGTATCTGTTTGCGTATATACGGATTCGAATAAAATCGATATTCGTTGTAAAAAAGCACTCGAACGAATCGAACGAAGTCTGCCAATACGATACGAGGGTGGTGATGTTGAAAGCCAATAATGCCAACGAGTTATTGTTCCATAGATACGTAGAAACGGTTCACTGATATGTCTTAACGACAATGCCCTTTCGATAACGCGGTTCACAAGGTACGACTGTTACGCTCGCGAAATTATTATAATGAAACCTTTTGACGTATCTAATTACTTTGCGTTGTGACATTCTCATTCTCTCTCTCTCTCTCTCTCTCTCTCTCTTTCTCTCTCTCTCCTTCTCTCTCTCTCTCTCTCTCTCTCTTTTTCTCTTTTTAATTTTTTCTTTTTGTTTCGCGTTTGAGTTTGTCTCTCGTCGATTCAATAAACTCGACTCATCGTATATACATACGTTCGTTATACATCCGGCAGTCCGTATGGTACTGTATGCGCGAAAGATAATAGAAGCTACGTGCTCGATGCATAAGCCGCACACGGTTAACGACCACGGTCGAGAACGCGTCGTTCGTGTTTCCGATTGTCATCGTTGACATCGATGTCGTCTTGTCCTTTCGTTTTTTTTTTCGCATTGCGAGAAATATATCTATCAATTTCTTTGTAAATTTTTCCAATAGTTTTCTTCTTTTTTTTTCTCCTATTTTTCTATTTTCTTTTTTCTTTTTTTTTTTTTTTATATACGCTTTAATATTCCACCATTTTTGTTATCACAAACAAAGTCAGAGAAATTTGTCGATTTCCGTGCTACAGATTACAATGATATTTCCTTAAATTTTTTTTATTTTTTTTTTTATCGCGCAAAGAAGAATAATCCTTAAAAGTCGTTCAATTTCAGAGGAAATAACGAGAGAATTTTTCATCGATTATTCGTTCAAATCTTTTACGAATTCGACGTTACGGGACAAAGAGCGTGAATGATTCACAAGTGTTTTACATTCTTCTCAGAGAAATAGAAAAGCAGGATCGACGTTTCGGAAAAACGAAATTGTGTCAAGCATTCGCATACACTGAGCTTCATAAACGTTTGTTACCTATATGTGTAGGTGTAGAATGACACGTACACGGTGTTAATATGTATGTAGGCGTTGCCATTGTCTTTCTCGCGAAGTAATCGTGCCTCTCCGAGTTAACGACTTGTACTCGGTACGGATTGTAGAGACTAAACGTATATATGTGATGTGTTGTCGCGCGAACGCGCGCCTATGAGCTCTTTACAAAAGGAAAAATTCGATGGAGAGGGAAAACCACGCAAGAAGAGCCGTTCAACTAGCTCTAGCCGTATTCTCACTCTATTTCTCTCTCTCTCGCTCTCTCTTTCTCTCTTATTCGAGATGATACATCCATCGGATGAGTCAGAGAAAATGTGGAGGAAAGCGTTTGAACGTGGAACCTACTTTCCACCACCTACTCGCGAATATTAATTTACTAGTATCTATGTCTACATACTTATATGAATCGTATAAATATGTAGAAAGGTATATATATATATATATATATATATATATATATATGTATCTATAGGAACTACGAGATGCCATAACAATAGCATAGAAGAGTACCAAGCGAAAACATTGCTTTGGACCAGGTCGACTTACTTCGACGGAAGAATTACTTTTATTATTGTTGACCCGACACACGAAGCCGCACGAAGACAGCACGTTTCGCTTCCGTATTACCGTCTCTTGAATCGAGTCGGTTGATTCTCGAACCCCATAAGCATGGATAATGGCTTGTCTTTCTTCGCTTATCGATGTACCGTTCCTCTTGTTATTCGCTTCTTCGTTACGCTTATACTCGACTCTCGAGCTTTGTAAACGTTTATTTACCTACTGCATACTTTGTTTTTTTTAAGTCAAGTGTTTCAATAGCGTAACCGGTAACTCACTTTTATGTCCTGAACCAATACTCGTGATCGATAAATTATACCTTTTACATTTTGTATCAAAACTTTACTTAGTTCTTATTTGATTTGCCTTTAATAATGAATAAAAACGACAATCACATTGCCACGACCATAAATTAGAGCTACGATCATGTGGCATTCATAACTTTAACAGGAAGCAATTATCGATTATTGTTTTCCTTTCTCTCGATTTATTTTTATTGAAATACGTTTAGTTAAGCTCTTTAAAAACACAAAGGCACCGTGGAAAATCGTATCGAATTGAACGGTATTTAATATATATATATATGTATATATATATATATATATATATATATATATATATATATATACGATACGATAGAATAAAATTTAATTAGGTCATTTTTTCAGTGTATAGAAAATAAGAGAAAATCGGTCGGATGTAAGAATAAAGAAAAAAGAAGAGAAATAGTTGGCATTAAGGTAGAGAACAGGGCATGATTATTTCGCACGAAGTGCACAGAAGAAGGATTCGTGACTTAGAAATTATCGAGGTATTCGAAGAGATCTGTGTCTGTTAATCGTTTCTACCTTCAGATTCTTCCTCGATCCTATTCGTTTCCTTACTTTCTATTTCTTTTTTCCTTTGATTCCTTTCAAATAGAATAGTCAGATAAATATTTAAGTCTAGTCGCACTTTCTCCCGATACATTCTTCGTTTTCAAAAGGAATATCGGCGATTTGAATAACAATTTCCTTTTGTTTTAAAATTTTCTGATTTGAAATAATATATACAAAGTAGATGCTAACGCATTATTGATTTTTATAAATTTACCATACGTCTAATTATTAATATTATCAAAAGAAAGGTTCCATATATATATATATATATACGTGCGTTCGTTTGTTCGTATGTGTGTAAATGTAAGATAAAGAAGAAAGTAGAGGCAAAAGTGAAAATGGGTTATAATAGAAAAAGAAATTAGATGAACGGAGAGAGAAGGTATCACCATGGGGTAGCCAAGTCTGATTCGAAGATATTATCGACGGACGGCTCGCGTCACAATAAAATAAAATTCATATCTCATGATCGTGATAGCTACCGCGCGACATGACCTCTTGCTTCCATATAGAGCGAGTCGAGAAAAATAGGTATACCTACGTAAGTCCTCGATCTTTCGTTCTTCAGGCTCCCTTCTCGAATAGTTTTGATTCATGAGACGGGTGTAACTCGAGCATACGTGTTACAAGCGTGTGCGTGCACACCTTGAGATTTCTTTCTTTCTTTTACTTCATATTTCTCTCTCTCTCTCTCTCTCTCTCTCTCTCTCTCTCTCTGTATCTATCTCTTTCTTGTTTCTCCTTTTTCGCGCCGCTCCTCTCTCGTTCCGCCTTTCTTTCTTCGGACACAGCGAAATCCGACACTGCATACCAGTAACCCGACTTCCAGGGCGTTCTACCTCGAATCCTCTTCCTTTCTCTCTCTTTCTCTTCTGCCAGTCACGTTCCTCTACTCCTCTCGCGGTATACCTTCGAACACGTGTCAACATGTCGGTTGACATAGATTTTTCGCCGAGATAGAAGCTTGAAAATAAAAGGAGGATCCGAAACGCGGCTGGTAAGAGAAAGAGAGGATTCGATCGAGCTCTCTTACTCTCTCTCTCTTTCTCTCTCTCTCTCTCTCTCTCTCTCTCTATTTATCTCTTTTTCACTTTCTGTCTCTCTCTCTCTCTCTGTCTGTCTGTCTCTCTCTCTCTCTCTCTCTCTCTCTCTCTCTCTCCCTCTGTCTGTCTGTCTCTCTCTCTCTCTCTCTCGACCGTCACAGAGGATGAGGACCACGAGATAACACGTTACACGAAGGAAGAGGGAATTCCAAAACCAGTTTCCAACTTGCATCGGTAGTCATGAGGAAAAAGAAAAGACTAGAAAAAAAAAGAAGAGGTGCTTCGGGCGCGTTTAGAGGTGCGGCTTAACACCAGGAGGCACGAGTCTTCTTCCTTCGATCCTGGTAAGATCGAAACCGGCGCCTTCTTACTAAATTAATAGCCTTTTCTAGCTAAAATTCTTCGTTGTCGTAAGGCTGTATACTCGTGAGAAGAGCCAAAGTGAAACCTTTCAGAGGCAATGATTAAATGATTAGGAGGGACGTTAGTAAATATGATAGTATCTCAAAGTCCTACATAATCCTTTAGTTTATTTACTCTCTCAAGTACTTTCTAAATAATCATTGTAAATAATTAATCTTCTCCAGGGCATCCCCTCAATCAATTAAAATGTAAATAAATAATGAAAGAAAGTGTTTAACGTAGATAATAATTTTAATGAGAAGTGTTAGTTTAACTCTTTGAACTCTTACATATGTCATACTTGTCGTGACATTAATTGCCTTCACAATTGCTTTCACAGGTACGTGATTCGATATTTCTTCTCTTTATCGCTAACCGATAACAATTCTACAAATATTCTTTATTATTTTATTAAAATATCATATTTTCATTGGAAATGTAAAATAAAGAAATAAGTTTTTGTTGTAACATAAATAAAATACCTTGAAGGAAGTTTTTGGTGAATAAATGCAAAATGCAAAAAAATAAAAAGAGAAAAAAAAATAAAAATAAAAGATTGCAAAGGATTAAGTCAGATTTTATAATTGAATGGGATTTCCTAATGTTTCGTTTAAATGACGTGGTAATTCTTGAGTATATTACTCGAGAAAAGAGAAAGGCAACAATACTACATGCATACAATACAACTGACGCTCGTTATTACACTTCTTTGAGAAGATACTCGATGAATATCCAATGGGTCGAAGGTCGAAAAGTTCCGACTGCGAGAAAATGTCACGTATAGGTATAACCATTGCATGATAATTTGCTCGATCTTCCTACGAGTTGGTATGCATCATCCCAAGACCTCGTCTAAGAAACACTAAGGAAACCGTGAACGAGGTAAGATCTCTTGGTCCTTTCTCCGTTGACTGCAACTCGTGATATATCCCTTATAATTTCATAGGACCGGTGTATTGCTTCCGTTGGTAGGTACCATCCATTCCGGAAAATGGTGCAATTTTGTCTTCGTAGTTTGTACGGCCTGAAACGAGGTGCAATAGCAACCTCTCCTCTGTCTCCACCTCTTTCTCTCTCTCTCTCTCTCTCTCTCTATCTCTGTCTCTGTTTCGGTACGATTTAAACGCAAGAACCATTACACGTAACATTCCATACGTTTTCTCTCTAACTCCGTTTTCGAGCTTATTGTTAGTCGGTCTTTCGTTTCGTCGGAGATAACTTTAACGAAACTATAGACAATTTTGTTGTAAAAGAAAGAAAGAGAGGAAGAAAAAAAAGAGCAGAGGGATGGAAAAGAGAGAGAGAGAGAGAGAGAGAGGGTGAAAAGATAAAAGAGGAAAATCTTGAAGCAACGTTTTCCTCCTCGTATTTCCCTTTACGACCCTTTTGCTTATCGACACTCGCGCAGCTTGCCACGACGTCGATATTACGCGTTTCGACGGACGGTCCAAAACTCTATGGAGCGTATTCGCAACGGTATATAGCGATAACCTTTTCGCTTTTCAGTTTTCAACAGTGATGACGGACGACGTGTATATAACGGACATGTATGCACGAACTTGTACTGATAAGGGAAAAGGATTTCGACAGGCTTAAAGTCATCTTTACTCTATGAATATATTCATCTATCTTACTCTAACGAGATCATTCGGAGTAAACGTTATTGGTTTCAATCGTAATAATTCTAATGACGTAATGATACATATATCCATGAATTATCCATCTTTCATTTGAATAGATATATTTCATATTCAATGGAATATCGAGCATTATAATATTAGATTCGAATGGATATACGTAGTTTTTCTTTTTTTTCTTTTTTTTTTCAACCACACGTACACGTTGATTCTTCAGAAAAATATTCCGATCTTGAAGGACGATCTTTATGAAAATCCGAGAACTTCCTGTCACGATCAGTCATACGTTTTCGATTTGTTAAATCGCGCGAGAGTAAATTTCAAAAGTGGGAGCACAGAATATCGTTACGTTCTTACGTTTCTTCTTCCGTCCCATAAATGCTATTTTATAGAAAGGCATTTCTATCTTTCGCCTTCGCACTTTTATTCGCATTCTCTTTCTCGCCCGCGCATACACGCACCCACCCACCCACACACACAGAAACATGCGCCTGCCCCCGAGCGCGCGCGCGCGCGCGCACACACACATACACACACACACACACCGTATACGCTACACCATTCGTAGATCCAGTTTCTCCGCTCTTTCGAACGGACCCTCGTCGTCGGGAAATTCGATTTCGAGGATTTGTCGGCGACAGGCGCTGCTGGTAGCAATGCATTCCTCTTTTCTCCTTCTCCTCGTTGAAGATAGGAAGAAAAACACGAATAAAAAGAGGAAGAGCAAACGCGCAAAGAAGAATACACATTCGCGTATGTGCGTGTAAAAATCAAGAGAACTCACCTTTCAAGAGAATTCGTGAGATCCAAGCTCGAATAGAAGAAACTCGAAGATCCTCTAGCGAGATTAAACGAATACGATCTTCGTTCTTCCACTTTTCACTGTCGTTTATTTAAAGAACTTCTTTAAAGGACGACGTAAAAGAAAAGGAAAAGGGAAAGAGAATAAAAGTAAAAAAGTAAAAAAACAAGAAAAAAAGAGAGAGAGAGAGAGAGAGAGAAAAAAGATAAAAGGAAACTACAAGAGTATCGCGATACACTGTTCGTAATCCTGAAGAATGATGAATTCGTCGTTAGGGTAACCTAGGCTTGTCTCGTCGATCGACCGGAAACGACCGGTCCTGCAGACCGCACAGTAATTACCGGTGTAGTTTGAATGCGATCTGAACTCACGCGTACGTACGTAGGTGCTGCTCCTCGATGGTTGATGTCCACGTGTACGTAACGTCGGATTAATTTGCCCCTGGCAGAGCACAACGCGTTGTAGTCGATACTACAATCGGAGGGTTCACCGTTCGCGGTAAAGTTGGCAGACTATCGTCCTACCAGCGCTTCAATACGTTTCGTTTTTCCTCGCCAGCTGTCTATATACATGCATATATGTATACATATACATATACATATACATATATACATATATACATATTTATATATATATGTATATATATATGTATGTACGTATGTGTGTATTTATGTAGGAGTTCAAGTCTGACCACTACGAGTTCGTTGATTCTGACAGTTCGTTCTACTCTTGAAAGCATGTGGTCGTTCCTATTGTTGTCGTCGTCATCGTCATTCGTGTTGTTCTCGTTGTTGCTAGCAACGTCAATGGCGATCGTACGCGTGCCCGTTCACGTGGTTCTACAATAATCCCGAAGTATCTCGCACTCGAAACGCACTCGGTAGCACTCGAGAGTACTCGATCGCACTCGCGCCGCGTGATCATGATGTTACCAAAGAGCACTGATTCGAGGCACACACAGAGCACCTGTACACAATGACTCTACACACCTCTCTAAGTACGCACGACCCTCCTTCAGCTTCTGTTTCTTTCTCTCCCTTTCTCTTTATCCCTCTCACTCTCTCTCTCTTTCTCTCTCTCTCTCTTTCTATTTCTTTCTCTTTCGAACACTCTGAGTTTCTATCTCCAACTATCTATCTATCTATCTATCCATCCATTCATTCGTTCCCTCCTTCTTCTTTTCGATCACTCACTCCCTCTCTCACCATTTCTCTCCATTGAAGGATACGCGATACACGTCCAGGCGTCGTTCTCGCGACCATCAATGGTCCTCGAGAGTAAAGTACTACTCGAAATTGTTCTACCCTTTCGAAGGTCGATCACGGTGACGATGATTTTCAAATGATAACGACGACGACGACGACGATGACGACAACGACAACGACGACGATGACGACAACGACGATGATGCACCCGTCACTTTTTTAATATCCATTCCCTTTTCTAAAATCGTGGAAATGACGATGACGTTGATTACGATGACGGCGATTGGAAAGAAAATTGTAAAGGGGTATACGCAAATAAAATTCATTCACTTTGAAAGTATCTTTTGAAAACACAGAAAGTGGTAGCACGTAGGACGATTGATAAAAGACGTAGAGCAACGGAACGGCGCGGTTGGATCCGTGGACCGATCGAGACTGGATCCTTCGAGTCTCGACGAGCCGGCGGCGCGGCGTCGCGTATGCGCGCGTTTTCCTATACGCGCGCTCTTCCTTCCTCTCTACTCCTCCTCTCCCTCTCACTGCTTGGAATCGCCGAGGATGATCGATCGCGAATCCGCGAACGACGCTGCGGAGAATGCTCGCGAGAGGTGGGGAGGGAGGGAGGAAGAGCGAGAGTGAAAAGAGGGAATCGAAATCAACGACACGAGCTATCGTGTGGAGAGTAGCACACGCGTTGTGCTGCGCTCACGGCATCGTCGTGATCCGGTCTCGAAACACACTCTCGTTCAACTGTCGTTCCGAGCAGCTTGGCTCGCGGTTTAGTATCAGTGTTCGTACTTCGCCATGGTGGGTGTCCTGGGAGGGGCGCGACGCAATCGCTCGACGCCAATCGTGTACGCGCCTTTACCTACTTATATTGCACGAATAACTTTATCCACGAAATTCCTTCTTTTATATTTTCTCCTTTTTTCTTTATTTCTTTTCATTATTACTTTATGTCATTTTATTTCTTAGAAAAATAAACAAATTGAATTTTTAACAATGAAAATATTTGAAAGTATTTGGATGTCCATTGATATATTTGATATTTATAATTTAACATTTTGACAAATCATTTGATAAAGTGGATTCATCAAAATAATTGTTTATTCTTAGAAATATGTATGAAAAGTGCAAGCTTCATAGCTCTCGTTATTTTTAATGTCACTTCTTTGTTGATTTTTTTTTGTTTTTTTTTTGTTTTTTTTTAACCTATCCTTAAAAGTTATTAAGCTTAATATTATCTTAAATTAGTATAAATTTCTTCGTCATTTCAAAATCACTTTTTATCCAATATCTCTGATATCATTCTTTTTACATATTTACTGTTTTGAAATACACTATAAAATATAAATGAATATTTACTACGTTGTAAATTCGCCGTGAAGAGTTTCCGTCGTGATATTTCAATTATAGTTCAACGTAAGAGGTGAAGTTGAAAAAGTTAGTTGCACTCGCATAAAAAAGAATAATGTATGAAACATTTATGATCATTCTTTTATTTATTCGAAAATACAATTTACTTTTATACATAATCAACCAAGTTTATTAAAACATTTATTGTAACGTGGCACGAATTTTTCCATGTCTTT
The DNA here is from genome assembly GCF_050613455.1 of Vespa mandarinia. Classification (NCBI taxonomy): domain Eukaryota; kingdom Metazoa; phylum Arthropoda; class Insecta; order Hymenoptera; family Vespidae; genus Vespa; species Vespa mandarinia. Next base: position 5,448,923 of record NC_140818.1, on the reverse strand, counting down.
GTCGAAAAAATTCCCGTCAAACATGCGATAACCATTAACCTCGTCCAATTTTCATTTGACTGATATCGCCGCTTCGCAAGGCCCTCTTGGTTTTCATGGGACCGAACACCTGGAAATCACAGAGAGCAAGGTTAAGACTGTAAGGAGGGTGTTCTCAAACCACCCACTAGAATTTTTTCCAGGAGATCCTTCGTGACCTTCCTTACTTATAGTCCTGACCTTGCGCCATGTGATTTCCACTTGTTAAGTCCCACGAGAAGAAGAAAGAGGGCCTTGCAAAACGACGATATTGGTTCAATGAAGATTGGACGCTAGAATGGTTATCGCATGTTCAACGGGAATATTTCAACAAAGGCCGTAGAAAAATTCGTGCTACGTAACGATAAATGTTTAAATAAATTTGATGATTATGCGAAGAAATAGATCTTTTGTTGTATTTATCAAATAAATAATAGAATGATCGTAAATGTTTTTATACGTTATTTTTCTCTTGTGCTTTTTTTCTTTTCTTTTTTTTTTATTTCTTTTTTTCTTTTTTTTTTTTTTAATTTTTATACGAGTGCGACTAACTTTTTAACTCCTCCTCGTACATATTCGATATGAGTTTATTTGACTTTTACCTCGGTCGATGCCACTGTTCTCGCGCATGCACTAGAAATAGGAGGTTGCCGATGAAGTAGCATCTATATTTTATTAGCACTCGTTTCGATTCGATTACTCGAGCACTCGCAAAATCGATTCATTGTCACAAAGGACCAGTGAATTTTACTCTTGAGTATCACTTCTAATTGATGAAATTAAGGAAACGTATATATATATATGTGAGAAATCTCTCTCTTTCTAGCACTTGATTCAAAAAATTCTTCCAACTATTTCCGTAGGAAGGAAGCTCATGAAATTTCAAGCGGTCGTTCTCGGACGATCGAAGTTCATTAAGAATTCGTTAACGAACCCGAATCGATTCTGGATAACTGAATTCGCTGTCGAGATTCGATTCGAAACCACGGCCCACTTAAATCCGATCGAATGACTAGATTTTCTTTAAAGATGCGAAGAAAAGAGTTTTTTCTTTTCTTTTTTTTTTTCTTTTTTTTTCTGAAAAATCATGAAAATATACGTAATTGAGTTATCATTTTTTCCTTTTATGATATTGTGAGTGACCTTTTTTGAATATGATCATATCAAACGTATAAAATTTAAGTCGAATCGATTGGATGTAATTTTGAAATAGAATACTTTCTCTATCCGATTGTTCCTATCGATCTTAGAGAACGTATATGTGATCAGTTTTGCGAAGACGTTTCGGTGGCTCGAAACAACGAATGGAAAGGGGAAAGTGGAACGGCGCCATAAAATTTCCATTGGTTTGCACGCTTCCAGGGTGACACGAAAGAAAGAGAGAAAAAGAAAGAGAGTAAGAGAAAGAGAAAGAAAGAGAGAGAGAGAGAGAGAGAGAGAGAGAAAGGCAAATAGGCAATACGTTTCACAAGTCCGTGGCCAACTTCTATCGTTTGACGACGGAACTAATATTTCGGAACTTTTCAGCGGGCAAACGTTCGACTGTTGTTCTCTTTCTTTTTTCCTCTTTTATTCTTTCCTTTCTATCTGGCTTGTTCTTTCTTCGTGAACGATGCGAGAGTTTTACGGCGCCTAAAGCTCCTGGCCTAAAAGCTTCGAAAGGTAAACGAAGCGAACTTCGCATTTCTCTCTGGCTTGACCCTTCTCTCGTCTCCACCTTTCCCCTCTTTCTTCGACCTTCCCACTCGTTTCCATCTTTACGCGCGTACTCTCAAAAAAAAGCGACTACGTGTTATGTAGATGAGTTAGTTCTCGTATTGCTCAAGTCAAGCCTTAGAATCTTGTTGTATGAAATTAGCATGCCCGTGATAGGATTGAATTTATTCATATAGGTACAATTTAAAGTAGATAAAGAGTGAGTGGGTAGAAAAGATCCGCGTGGGTATTTTTTGAAACGATTTATTTGAAAATCGTTTCTCACCGATACGATGAGAACGACGACAATGGTTTTCCTCCAGTTCGTTCGAGATTATCTAATGGGTGGAAAGGGATACGATGGGTTATTTTATACGAATGCAAGAACGAAAGGCCGATAGACTGCATTAATTGTTCTCCGTTCGTTATCTAGCAAATTGCGCATTGTCTCGTCGCGAAATGAATTTTCCGCGCTTCCTAATCGAGCGGAAATGATTTAATGGCGTATTTAATCGGCGAGCTATGCTCGACGATAATACGATTCTTCGTCGTTTCGCGTTGGTCGACGTTCGACGAAGCGTCGATGAGGGTGACAGTGAGGAGGAAGGGTGGACACTATTTCTATCTCCCTCCTATCTTCTCTCTCTCTCTCTCTTTCTCTCTCTCTCTCTCCCCCTCTTTCGTTAAAACAGACGATAAAGCTTTTCCTCCTCGATCTCACAATTTCTCATTTTCTTCTTTCGTCTCTTAATTCGAACGTAATGCGACAAATAGTTGCTCAAAGAAAATGTACTCGCGATTAACAGGGAAATCTACTCCACGCGTTAGAGGCTCGAAGCTCGTACGTAGCGAAATAGTATTTACGCGTGTCATGTGTAAGCGTTCTCACGGAGAACCGAGCAGGGAGTAGCATTTACGAACAACAACGAACACGTGTCGCGCCTTACTAAGGCATGTACTAACGTGGAACAGTGGCAACATTAATTGTTCTCGAATAAAACCCGACGTATTCTGTCGTTTCAACGACGGCGCTTTCGTACTGCTTTACGATCGATACGATGACTAATGGAAAAGAAGAGGCGTGGAAAGAAATTATATAGAACGATTATTACTATAGCTATTTCGCATAACTATTATATAGAATTATATCGTACAATTATATCATAGAATGATTTTCTACAGGTGTTTCAAATCATTAATACATAACATTATATCATTAAGTCACTTCATTAAATTTTTACATAAAATTCCATACAACGACCCATGCTGTTCGCAAAATGGCAGTCTCATCGGCCTGGAAAGAAAGGGGGAAAGTCGTTTGGTGGGAGAAAGAGAGTGAGAAAGAGAGGGGAGAGAAGGACGAACCGGTATCGCGTGCTACCAGCCGGTTGTGTGTCCAGCATAAATGATAAAAAACGGACAGGAGGAGCGAGTGAGAGAGAGAGAGTGAGAGAGAGAGAGCGAACGACGATCGAGCGAACGAGCGAACGGTGCCGCGGCGGCTAAATCTCAATAAGTGTAAAAATCGTATGCAAATGTCTACCAATTATTAAAAAAAGAATTCGTAGAATCTTTCGATCGTTGAAATATTATCAATTTTCGACGCTCTCCGTTTCTCGATCCTCCTTAAATCTCACGTATTTTGATTTTCTTGGCGCTACGTGTTTTAATGTTGAAATATACCAAATCGTATTTCCCCTTATCAGAAATTACAAACATAACATGTCATATCTATTACGTCATAATGATAATTATTTGTGATATAACTTTCGGATAACAAACGAATGTTCCAAAGTAAAATTATTAATAGAATATTTTATTAAAAAGAAAAAAAAAAAAAAAAAAAAAAAGAAACTAGACAAATTATATAAACAATATATAAATTTTCACGATTAATTACGAAAGAATTATAAATAATATTCTAATAAATTGTAAAAGGATATTATTATAGTGTAAAAGGGATTTCATTCGTATATCAATTGATCCATTTTATTCGAATGAAAAATGATAATTCTTTTATCGTAATGACGTGATGAAGAATCGATCGACTTCCGAGTCTTCCCGTCTATATGGTTTACTTTTTTCCTTTTCTTTTCTTCTCCTTCTTTTTCTGAATCTTTAAAGGAAGGTCTTCTTGAAGGTATTCCACCGGTGTGGAACGTCGATCTGACAGTGATCGAGTACTGTCATTCGAGTCGACGGCGCATATCTTACAAGATTCTGTACGCGCCGGCAATTATGCTATCTTTGGAATGCCTCGTATCACTCGGTTCTCGCTTTTCGCGGCAACTAACAAAAGTACTACACCGTACTCTGCTACTGGAAACGTTCTCACCGAGTATACCCGTGCGTAACCTTAAATGATTTATTAAATCATGTGTTTAGCATGTAAGGTTTCTCATTCTCATTTTCTCTCTCTCTCTCTCTCTCTCTCTCTTTCTCTCTCTCTCTCTTTCTCTCTCTAGTCATTTGCGTATTTAACGCCTAGTACGTTAACTAGTATCATAAAATCTCGATCAGACTGTAAGCACTAAGGTAATGGTAGATAAAACGGATCGTAAAATAATAACGATCGTAACGTCTTCCTTAAGCATTATTCGAGTATACAGAGAAAGAATATCTCTGGAAAAATATCGTATCTATCGTATCGGATTAAAAAATGTTACCCATTTTATCTCAAGAAGATTACAACTCGGAGATTAGCATCGTACAAATACGGTAGAATTACAATTGTTCCAATTAGTTGGTACTTCGCGTTATCCTATCGTATAGATCAGACGGATGTAACAAACAGGCAAAATCAACATCTTATCCGAAGTTTTATTAATTTCATTGATTATTCAGCCGGATTGTTTGTATCGTTTTACTAGCTTAAACGTGATAGAAGATGGTACGTTGTTCTTTAACGATGTGTAACGAGTTAAGTAAAACGAATGAAAAAAAAAAAAAAAAAAAAAAAGAAAATGGGATTAAATTGATCGATATATACTTTTATTGGGATTATTGGTTTATTATGGAAAACAGTATCGAAATTTTTCAATATCATTGATTTTTGGCGATGAAACACATCAACAAACTTTTCCTCTTAACTCGGCAGAGTCCATTCTAGCACATTTCCGATCGTCAAAGTTAGCGATATATTTCGTACATTTCCGCGAGCTTTCGCTCGATCGATACCATTTTCGAGAAGTCGATTTTCTACGTCGATGGAATTCAGTTTCCCGATTTGTTCGGAGTCGTAAAGCGGAAATACGAAAACGATCGAGTCTTCCCTCGGACTCTTTCAATACGTCGTCGTGAGTTTACGTTTCACCGCGAAGAATTCGCGGTATGCCCGACGCCCCCCGATCGATCTCTCTCGTCGAAACTTTCTGAAACAGAAAAATTAGATATCCGTTGTCGACAACGCCGCCGGTTTTTCTTCTTCTTCCACGTTTCGTCGTCTTCGTTCGTCTTCTCATCCTCCTTCATCGTGTCGCGTCGCAGTGATTCTAAGAACGGTCCTCGTTCTACGGAGAATTTCCTATGCGAAATGATAGAACGACGAGGAACGAGAGGAAGACGAGAAGAAGGATAGAAGACGTAGAGGAGGATAAGAGAGAGAGAGAGAGAGAGAGAGAGAGAGAGAGAGAGAGAGAGAACGAAGCGTACAGGAAAGAACGGTTGTATGATGTATGGGAGTCTAAATCGAATTTTCGTTCGTTTGTAAACTTCGTTTGCCCGGAGAGTACAGGGCTAAAAGGATCTTCCACCCGGGGAATGAAATTTCTCTGCTATCCGGGAAAACTTAACAGGGAGGTTACATTTTCAGCTCATTCTCCACAACTTTTTAGAGAATATATTTCGAAGCCCATCGTAGATAGTATTACGACGTTCCGGTATTATTACCGAAGGATTGCTTGTGAATTGTAGCCTCGTTACGTCTCTCTCTCTCTCTCTCTCTCTCTCTCTCTCTGTCTCTGTCTGTCTGTCTTTCTTTCTGCTTGATTTTAAGTAAATTGAAAAATCTCAATAGTTATTCAAATGAAAGACATTTATTGAGCATTTGGCAAAACGATAAATAAATAAGATGAAAAGAAATATTCGATGATAAGAAGCTAGAATATTTTTTATTCGTTAAATCCTCAACGTTCGAACTTTTTTCCTTTTCTATCGTCTAAAGACGTATTCTATCGCATCGTTTCTTCGTTTCTTTTCAAGTTTATTCCAACGGTAAGAGTGGCGACGAAAAAGCTCGGAAAAGCGGATACCGTACTTCCTCCAAAACGAGTTAGCGAACGCGACTGTAAAAATGAAATTTGCGGCGCCTCCTACTAGCTGACTCGATTTATATATTATTCCAATTTATTCGAGTCACTGTTCTTCCTGTGTGATCTCTTTTATGCAAGATAAACAAATCAACTTTGTCTATATTAAATGATGAAAATCATTTCAATCTTTAAGATACGCATTTATTATTAATTTAAAGTATTAAACAAATGATTTTTGTAAAGAATGTGTTAATTCGACGTTAACAAAATTATATATATATATATATATATATATATATATATATATGTATATATAAATATACGAATAATAATGAATTACATGAAACGGGTCTCGTATTATAGTGTGTCATTTTATCTTTTAAAGAAGGCATAAAGAAGGTGTGAAGAAGTACGCATAAAACGACAAACTTTTAATTAGATTTCAGAATGTGTAAACAAATGTTTTTACATGATCGATAGTTTATCTTGGCGGTCTCGACAAGTTCGGAGTTGCAAATTTACTGTACTTCGTGTTGAGAGTAATACAAGCGAGTGGCGAACGAAGATTACGAGAATGACAAATATTTGAGTCACGCTTTTCGTACGATAAAGCGATCTACATTGGTACAACTTATGATGACGGTCAAACTTTTTATATTTTTAACACAATTATGTTAGACGGACGAGAAAATCAAAAAAGGATTCGTAAACTTTCGACTTGTATATTTTTTCTTTCTACCTTTCTTTGTTATTGTTTTATCTTTATTTTTTTTTCTTTTCATTTTATATCCTATTTCATTCTTTTATTTCTCTTTCGCTCCTTTTATTTTTCTTTTTCAGAATGGAGAACGTCCCCTTTAGAAAATAAGAAGAAGAATGTTGTATGTAACGTATGTATGTACCTATGGAAGATTTTGTCTTATATACTCGAAGTTGGGGGATGTAAAAGAGAGAGAGAGAGAGAGAGAGAGAGAGAGAGAGAGAGAGAGAGAGGGAGGGAAAGAGAGAGAAAAAGGACAGGGAGACGAGAGACTTCGGCCAACAAATTTCATTTCCAATAAGTGCCTGTGGTCGGCCACTGTCAATCTTTATGGGATTTCGCGGTCGATGGAGATAATTTAGAACTGCGATGGTACGCGTTCCCATGCTGCAAGATTTATCGTTCGCATTATTATAACCGAGCATGAGTTGACCCGTCGAGAAAAAAAAAGAGAGAGAAAGAGAGAGAGAAAAAAAGAGAGAGAAAGAGAGAGAGAGAGAGAGAAAGAAGGAAATGGTGTTAAGCAACGCACAGACACCACGAATGACAAAGTACCGAGTTGCCAGAGATGTCCTCCTTAATAGGAAGAGGATTATATCTATGGAAAACAGAACGCCGTTTTCTATTAAAACTCCGTATTTAAAGCAACTATACAATGAAAACGCTCGGTATCGCAAACACGAAAAATGAAGGAAAAACTTTCTACTAGCCGGATGCGATTATTAATTACAAAAGTAGTTAGCAGTTACTGCCTGCGAATTTATCTCATTTCGAGATATACCGACTTATCTTCTTGCATTCGTTGTCACCTCAATTCAAACTAATATTCATATAAAAAAATAAAATATAATAAAGTATTTCAAATGAAGGAAAAGTAAAAAAATCGTAAAAGTAATAATAAGAATTTGAAATTTAATTGATATTGATAGATATCGTTTATATTAAGTATTTAATAATACTTATCAAGGATTTTTGTAAAAAAGAAAAAAAAAATAAAAGAAAAAAAAAGCGAAAGTTTAGTATTTACTTTATCAAAGAGAAATTAGGACATTCAGCGATTTTGGGTGATCGTTCCAATTGCCAATGAGGAAAGAATAGGGGGGAGGATTAAGAAGGAGGGTAAAGGGAAAGGTAGAGAAAGGGTCAAACGGTACACGGGTCTCTCTCCGCGAATGCTTCCGTTATAAATTTTCGGGAAAGTGTAACGGAAGCGATTTGCAGTATGCGGCGAGCTACCCGGAGGTAGTTACGATCCGTTGCCAATAGCTAATGCGTCGATGGCGTGCAAATCGGCATAGACGGAGTATAATTCAGTTGATTCTAAGTTGCCACGCGGGCTGAGATCGATCGGAGAATCTCTGCATAGCCTCTACGTAGACTATATTATTCGAGTACACTTAACCGAATCGCTTTGCAAATTGCTCTTTGCTTTTCCAAATGAGACCAAAAACGGTACACTATGATGATTTAGAAACAAATTAAATTAAAGAAAAATAATATTTTTCAATTTAATATTGGCTGTTCAAAGATTTTCTTTTTTTTTTCTTTTTTTTCTTTTTTTTTTTTTTTCTCATTGAGCACACTCAAGAAATTATTCAAACACATTGAAAGCGTTTATTAATTTTTTCGTTCCATAAATTTTTTAGATCCTCGACAATGTTATTTTGCGCTATAAAATTCATTTTTTCAACAAGATAAACTTGTATTTATTTTTATTTTTAAGAGACGAAAAAAGAGATATTAGGAATTCATTCGATCATACGGAAAAATGTGTCGTAACATTGAAAATCGTTAACTATCATTCATAAACTACTAATCAGCTACGAAATGGCATTCATCGGTAAATACGGAACAAACAGATCGATGGACAGAAACAATAGAGCGAGAATAAGCTCGAACGGAGGACACCTATGGAGATTCGTACACAGTTGATGTTCGTATGAAAGCATTCGCATGAACGCAAGTTAGTAAATGTATTGAGTGTTTGACAAGTTTAGTTCGCCGATACTGATACCATATGTAAAATATAAATTTATAATGAGCGTTTTTATACTCTTTAGATACATTTAATGTATATAAATTTTCTTCGTACTTTACGTTTACTTTTACTTTCTCTTCTTGAACAATCGATTCCGTTTACACGAAATATTTTTTATCTGATGAAATTCGTGAGTTATACGAGTACTATACTTTACGTAGTTACATGTAATTAACTCTTAGCTCTCTTAAGAACTCGAAAATCTATGAATCAATTATAAGATACAATTTATGTACGTTAGATATCATTACGCGGACGTAGTAGTCAAACAATGTTACAAAACATAGGGGAAGTAGGATCAACCCAATTACATTTAACTAGCTCGTGTTGGTATTTAAATGACCTGCTTCACCTACCCGAAGTGGCCGTTTAAATCTGGCATTTAACTTCATTCGTGTAATTACTCGAAAAGTAAACATCTCGGTTAAATCTGCGGAGCATGAAAAGCCACATAAATTGTGTCTTCTTTACAATCGTATAGTATCAACTGCATTCATTAATCTTTAATTCAATTCTATGAAACGGTGAGTTCTTTAAATATTAATATCTTATTTTAACAAACAAACGTTTATTTTCAATAAAGTATTAATTAAGATGTTATTTCACAAATGTCGTAAATCTGTACTGAATTATATCGAGAAAAGTGAAATTAAATTTTAGCGTCGTATTTTCTAAAGAAGTATACTTTCAGTAGAAAAGTAGAACCGAGCGAGTCCCCCATTTCTCATCCTTAAGAAGTCTGACGTACTAGTCATGGGACGATTACGAAATTTTTCTCTTTTATCTTTTGGTACAGACGGTAATAGAAAATTTTTCTTTTTCGTTGTTACGGAGGGTTTTTATCGGAGAAAGAGGACGAGCGAAAAAACATGGAAAACGATAGTAACCGATTGATAGATCAAAAGAGAAAGGATCAAAAAGGAAGAGAGTACATGGCATACAGAACGCTTTCCACGCGAGATAATGGCGACGCGAATGCATCGGCATCGATTTTCAATGAACGCTTGGCTCCGCTTTTAAGGTTAACAAGCTACTCCGTCGTAACGTAGAGATCTTTCGTAGAATCGATATGGATCATTTTCGTCGAGTTACCTCGGAAACGAAAGAAGAAGTGAAAAGAAACAAATTTTATTGAACTACGAACAAAGCTCAGATAATACAAAATTAAAATGATCAGTTAAAAGTACATAAAATATTATTATCTGAGAATAGTAGTAATAGGGGGAGGGGGAGGGGGAGGTTGTTAAGTATGGAGTAAAAACTTTTCTCATTTCTCGTGATATCATTTTACAATCGAATGCTCTAGGCAACTTGAACGAACGCTCGTTTGAACGCCGACATTCGAACTTTTTAGGAGTCCAAACAAGCGTACTCCTTGGAGGAATTTTAAGTTCATGTTGCATCTTCGATCGCTTGGTTTTATTCTTACGATAGATACCAATGTAAGTAGACATATATATATATATATATATATATATATATATATATATATGTATGGCATGTATGTAAGTAAATCAAGAACGAATCATAAGCAAATTCTAATCAAAGAAAATAATTTTTATTACTGTTAAATAATAAAAAAAAAAAAAAAAAAAAAAAAAAAGAAAAAAAGAAAAAAAGAAAAAAAGAAATGCCAAAAGGGATGAAAACAAAGAGTGAAAACATAGATCTATCGTATCTACATACATTCATACATACATACATATATACATAAATCCAGTGGTTTTTAGTCAATGTATGTATATGATATAGTGTACTCAAACTCGATGATGTAGGATGAAAAGAAGAAAGATAAAGAAATATCGTCGGATCGGCGTATTGTATTGTCCGATCTTGTAACGAGCGACACGCGATACGAGATAAAAAGCAAACGAATTTTAACGTGTAGTCGACATTTATCAGCTGTCATTCGGAACACGTAAATACATAGGACAGGGATCGAAGAGTGTAGTTCGAAACACGTGTATATATATATATATATGTATGTTTTTGTATGCGAGCCTGGCATATGTATCCTTGTATGCGTGCCGAGTTTCGTCAGTTTTTCCAGCAACACGACAAAACGCAACACGCGAGCGATACAACATCCTCGCTTTTCCTGTTCGCGACGAGCAATATTAAGCGCGTGCATTCAGCCACGAAGTAATTATATGCGTTTCCACCGTATCGCCATTCGGTAGCGCGTGTTCCTCGTTAATCTATTTTCATGCACTATCGTTTTGGCACGCGTATTAACTCATTAGTTGGATTTCGAAGAAACGTTAATACATAGATCGTCGCTGTCGATTCATATTTCCTTTTATGATTTAATAAAGTTTTTGATCATTTTAGCAAATAATGAAATTGAATCTAATATATCTTTATTATATAGAATGTACTTGATAACAAGATGCTCATATAACCGAATAGAAATGATATTTAATTAAGATCGATCGATATTATTTATCAAATTAGCAAATTATAATATTTTAATTCTTTTTTTTCTTTTTTTTTTTTTTTTGTTTTTTTTTTTAATTTTTCTACGAATGCGTACGCCAAAATTTCTATTTTTCGTATGACGAAGAAAATATTCGAATGTTCTTTGGCATTTGGGTTCCACGAAAACACAAATTCAGCACAAAAAGGCGATGCACTCTATGGTGTCTCTAGTTTTGCCAGGATTTCCCACGTGTCACCGGGCCACTCTATTCTCTGGCAACGAGAAGGCGCTTCTCTTTCATTTTATTTCAACCTTTTGTACGAGGACAACGACGACTACGACTACGACGACGACGACGACGACGACTTCTACTACTACTACTACTACTACTACTACTACTACTACTACTACTACTACTACTACTACTACTACTACTACTATTACTATTACTACTACTACTACTATAGCAGAGTAGCACGAAACGACAAACTTGCCGTCTTTCTATCTTTCTCTTTTTCTTTCTTTCTATCTATCTATCTCCCTTTTCTTTTTCTTCTTATCTCTCGTTCTTTCGTCGCTGGATGCTGTTCAGGTCCAATTCGAGAGACGCGACACGACTTCGACATTTCCCCGGGGGATGAATGCCGACTGAGTCGATCACTGATTTCGGTAAATCAGAAGCATCCGTATATGTCAGATGCGCAAATCCACACCCTTTGACGTGCGTTACAACGCAGCAGTTGTCTACATTACATCAAAGTATACTGTATGCTCAGCTTAAATTATCAAACGAATTATCGAATAATTCGTACTTCTTCATTCTTTTTTTTTTTTTTTTTTTTTTAATAATATAAATCAATAATATTTATAATGATAAAATTTTTAAACAGCCAGAGAAATAATCATGAATATATTTATATAAATTTTTGAAACTTTAATTTAGAATGATTTCAATTTAAAACGGTAGAACGTAATTCTTAATAATAGAAAATCTTCTTGAAGATGGTGCATCTTTAATTGATTCATTATTATAATGAAACTTTTTAAATCATCTCTACGTAGTTATTGTTCTTACATCTTTTTCAAATATTATAAATATTTTATGGAACGTTTTTGCAGTCGCTTTCTGAAGTTCACGAATTGAGTTTAAATTGTGTAAAATGAACAAGCCCGATTTAGGTTCAATTTTTGGTTTCGATTTTAAACAAAATTCAAAATCATCGAAAAAGAATGTAAACTAATTATAAATTATAGAGTATCAATTGATTAACTCTTATCTGTTTCTCATAATGATTCTTTGTAAACGATTACAAGATAAAATAAATTATTATAATGAGATTCTATCTAAAATTCTATCACATGATTTTTCTTTTTCTTTTTTTTTTTTTTCAATAAACTTACACAACGATTGTATTTCATAAATAAAAATATAAAATAAAAGTATGTATATATATGTATATATGTATATCTATTTTCTATTTGGCATTAGAAATTATCGGCGTGTATAGTTCTATAGAAGCGTATCGCATAGAAAGTATCTATATAGATACGAGCTAGAATTCGAAAGCCTATCCTTTGAATTTCAGTAACGCGCGCTTATGGACGTTGTCCACTTTGATGTTCGGGCCGATGCCGTAGGATTGTTCGGACCGAGCCGTTGGATTTCCACAAAGTAAATGTCGGCGGCAGCTGAGTGCGAGCCGGCCCGTTGGAATTCTCTGCGAAATCGTTGACCACGTAATCGCAGTCGACCCGTACGCGCCGTGAGAGCCTGCCACGTTTACGCCGACCCATACGCATGCACAAGGCTATCGTTTGTCAGGAAGATTAATTTCTATCTCTATCTTGGTGGCATCCCGTGTACGAAAGACAGCTGTCTAATACTCTTCCATATGAGTTCGCAAATATTAAAGATTGAATGTAAAAAAAAAAAAAAAGAAGAAAAAAAATGAGAAGAAAGACTTATTTTTATTTTGATTAAAAGTATATGCTAAAGTTAGTCCGATTAATTATGAATGAAATTAATTTTTGCATTGTTACCTTCATTTCGATCGATTGTAATAGAATATTCGATCTTAAATGTAATATAAACGAAGGAAACGATGTTAGCTATATATTAACATCTATTATCTAAAGTAAATTTATTTAATAAGAATTAAGAGTAAGATTATGAGTGTTAGAAATAATCATATCGTTAACGAGGATGAGAATGAATTTTATTAGTAATAATTTATTTGGATGGATCAGAGATTATTTATTTTCTTTTTTTCTTTTTTTTTTAGGTCAACTGAAGTTTCTCGCAAAAAGATCTTATCACAAATCATAGATGAGAAGATAAAAAGAGAGAAAGAGAGAGACAGAGAGAGAGAGAGAGAGAGAGAGAGAGAGAGAGAGAGAGAGAGAGAATGAGAGAAAGAGAGAGAGAGAGAAAGAGAGTGTGAGTGAGATAGAGAAATATTAAAGCGTAACGAGTTACAGATACTACAACGGTGAAAAATTAAAAGCTTTTTGCATGCTTCGATTGTTAGTCTTTGTTGGTCTCACATTGTATAACAATATTTTAAATTTTTTAACGAGTGTATATATTTAAACGATATGGTAACCCAATTGTATGCGATGCAAAGTATGAAACTTCTCTGGTATCTTTAAATACAGTGAAGCTTTTCCAATACATTTTTTTTTTCGGTCGTTCGTGCAGGATACAGAATTTAGCAATATATTTCGTTCGAAATTAAATCGCACATTTGTATGTACGAGATTACACATACACATATACACACATATATTTATATATATATATATGTATATATATATATATATATCCTAAACGCCTACGTGCGTTTGAACTATAATCGTAAAAAATTTATCCGTCTCGCGTTCTATCGAAAAAAGTTTACAGCGATCGCGAAAATATCGGATGGTAAACAAGCGCTTGAGTAGAGGTGGATCGACGCGAAGAACAATACGAATAGATTTTTGTTCGGTTTTTTTTTCTTTTTCCTATTTTTTTTTTTCCCCTTTTTTTCTATTGCCGTCGGATTAATTTTATCGTCAGTAACGAATTTTCTGTAACTTACACCGGATTTTCGAGATTTATTAAATATCATTGCTTCGCGAAACCGCGTTTAACGTGAAGATTAACACATTAAAAATGTTTATTTAATCGATCTCGTTATAGGTCAATCGGTTTTTTTCTTTTTTCTTTTTTTTTTTTTTTTTTTTCTTCCTTTTATCATTTATTTCAAAGCAGAATTTATTGAAATTTCGGACTCGATATAAAAGAGAAAATTATAAAAATATATGATATAAAATTGTCGTACGATTAATAAAAAAATTATATCTCGTAATGGTAACAGATAATACATTTTAATTGAAATTACTAAATTGAACTATAAACATTTTTACGTTATTATTCTTAAGATGAATAAAATTTGAGCGATTTGAACGTCGAAATGAAATCGATTCGATTCAATGTATTTATATATATTAGTCTTCTTATAAATATCCAGCATTTGTGATCTTCGATAGAAAGGACATTGTAAAAAGCATCCGTCATTATCTTTCTGTCTTGAAGGCACTCAATAACGGGAGAATTCCACGGTGACTGTTCCTTCATCGCCGGCACAGCCTCATTAATCTTAATAATCACCTTATCGAGCTCATCCGGACTCCCACGTAGATGTATACCTATAAATCATCGACGCAAGTATTATACCGGGTACGTCGAATCGTTGCTTAAATCATTAACGCATATAGAAAATAATAACGGCTTCGAGGAAGGACGACAAGAGGTAGCTCATTATAGTACGGTTGTCACGTAAACAGAGCGTCATTACGGATCGATCGTTTATAAAGATCGCGTAAGATCGATGTCGATGAGAAAGGAAGAAAAGGGGAAAAAAAAAATAAACAAAAAGGAAAAGAAAAGGAAAAGAAAAAGAAAGAAAAGAAGATTTTCTCTTGTGTATAAGAAAAAAAAAAAAAACGTTTTGAACCTTATCCTTGGGGATAAGGAATTTTCATCTTATTACTATTTTCTTTGTCGTTTCATAATTAAAAAGGTAAGGGTGATTGTATGGAAAATATAATAAAAATGACGTAATAAAAATTTACGATGTATTCACTTGAACGATTAAAATGTTGTTCTCTCGTTAAAAAATATTATTGAATATTTTCAATGATACATAATCATGGTTTTTCAATTTGACAAAAATAAAAAATAAAAGAGTTAAGTTTGTTTATCTCGTGGTAAAGAAGGCGGCGCTTAATGGACTCGTTCTTCCATTGTGAGTTTGGAATTACCAGTCGGAGAGTACGTTCGAAGAATGATCTCGGTTTGGAGTCGTCTCTTCGTATCCGGTCTCACGTGTGGTCCAAGTTATGCCGTCATGCTCGAAAGGCAAAGTCCGCGTTACATCGCTAAACGAACTGAGCCTCATTGTCCGCGTTCGCGGCGCGTACAAGCCGAAGACGCGGCCACCAATCTCGCAGCCTCGATGCGTCCAAACTTTATTTCGAACTCGATCGAATGATTGGACGGGTTGTCCGATCGGAAATATAATATCGCTTTATCGCAAATCGACTTTGTATCAGACGAATATAATAAAGAGTAAGAAAAGAAAGCTAATTATTTCATATACCTATATTGTTTATTCTGACTCTTTGATATATATATATATATATATATATATATATATATATATATAGAGAGAGAGAGAGAGAGAGAGAGAGAAAGAGAATAATAATTAAAATTCGTGCATTTGAAATTCCTTGAAGAAATTATAACCGTTGAACTTCGATCAAGATATTGGTACAGAATAATACGTAACTTTGGTTCCTTCTTGGAAGATTTAATAACCAGAGCATGCATATATACAAATATTAATTGTCGTGTCGAGGAGCGAGAGTAGATATATACCAAGAACTATGTACACAAGTAAGAGTATAACGAGTAAGGGTTTGACGAGAATATAGACGCGAAGTATACGAGAGCAAGTATAACGAGTGAGAATTAACGTGGAAGTGTCGAGAGTGAAGTCTAACGTAAAGTCTCTAACGTGAAGTATTTCAGAAATTTCATTGCTCTCTCTCTCTCTCTCTCTCTCTCTCTCTCTCTCTCTCTCTCTCTTTCTCTCTGTCTTTCTCTAAGAAGTAAAACTTTTCACTGTTCAAGAGAATTTACTTATGGAGATGGTTTCATTAAATTTCTAATTGGCGAAACGTTAGTTCAATCTATCTATCGA
>NC_140818.1:5425000-5427500 GCF_050613455.1 Vespa mandarinia | reverse complement strand
CGTGGCCTTCGCATTTGCTACCACGTGCGCTAATGATGCCGGTTATTAGGAGAACGCCGCTCGAACTTTCGTGCTCGCGAAAGAAAGGAAGGAAGGAGAAGGATGGTGATGGAAGGAGAAACGGTCATTATCGAGGATGACTGGCAGGGAGGTCATCGTCGTCGCTCCAGTCGAACGCTTCTACCGAACTGGACCTTACAATATATTCTCCGGTGTGTACAAAACCTGCCGAAGTCATTAACGTTGTAAGTTTTCTTACTGCTTCTTACTTCGGTACGACCTCCACGATGTTACTCACCAATCTCGCTTTATTCGATCTGACCCGATCTTTGATTTGATTTTCGAGACAAGACAGTTATTTCGGAAGTGTATATTATTCATTTTATTTCTTTTACAAAACAGTTCTCTTTTTTTCGTGAATAATATATATGTATAGTACTGTACAGATGTAAAATGCGACATAAAGTTTCAAAATAAAAAGGAAATGTATCCTTTTAAAATTCATGACATTCTTTTTTTTTTTTTTTTAAATAACGAACGATTCTGTTTCTTTTTTTTTTTTTTTTTTTTTTTTTTTTCTTTTTTTTTTTTTTTTCTCATAGTCCATGATCAACTTAGTTCACGGAGAATCGAGACACGTAACTCGAACAAAAGTTTTACGTTTTTCGTTTTGGCATGCTCGTAGAAGGATTTTCTTGAAACTCGAAAGGAAAAGGGACGAAGAGCAAACGAAACGTTTAAGATCTTGAAACGAAGTAACGCTTGTTATAGCGATTATATGAGAAGGAACGTTTAATTGGAGTACCTCCAGGAAATGTTGGAATTAGGAAGAGAAACCTAGCTGAGCTATGAGTCTCAGCTACGATAAGATTCTTGAAAAGGGATGAGGGTGGTTGGTTGAAGTTGCATCAGAAACACGAGGGTGTTACCGGAAGCCGGCTTATCGGCTAATGTCACTTTAACATTGTATCGAGTTATTGGACGACTCCTTGCGAGCCGATTAATTAAGCTAATTATCGTTTCCGCACGGATGGCCACGGTCGGAGAATACGCTTGGAGACAAATCGTTTTCGCGTGCACTTTGGAGAAGGCGTTACGCTTCTCGCATCTCTTGCGAATCCTTGGAGTAGTAAGAGGAATCTTCTTTCACGCCTCGTTGCACGAACGCCTATTAACCTTCCTGAGATACTGAGATGCGATTGTTGACTGTGTGAGTGTTAGTACTTGCTAGTACTTAATCTAAACCTGAAATTGCATTTGTTGAAAAGAAGGTGGAAATAAATTTCTGAGAAACTCTAGAAATATAGAAACGTGCATATATACATATATATATATATATATATATATATATATATATATATATATAAAGATTACATTCCGTTGTTCCTTTCTTTTTAATAAAAATTCATTTGATTCATGCACTAATTTGTCGTTTAATCGTTTGGTCGAAGTTGAGAGAAAGGGATAAAGAGAGTTCGTTCGATAGAAAAGAAGGAAGAAAGGAAGGAAGGAAGGAAGGAAGATCGAGACACGGAGTATCCATGATGACAAGAAGGATCCGGAGATGAGCAAGAGAGGACGGGAGGGTCGCATTCCATCGTTCTGAGATTTATTTGCCGAATAAACGTTGAGGAGGTATTTTTAATGGTCGACAATAGTGGCCCGATAGTGATCTCAGAAACGTATTGTCGTTCGCTGTCGTATATAATCCCGGAGGCATCGACGCGACCAACAAAACGGCTTCTCTCCCTCTCCTTTTCTTTCTCTTTCTCTTTCTCTCTCTGTCTCTCTCACTCTCTCTCTCTCTCTCTCTCTCTCTCTCTCTCTCTCTCTCTTGCACACGCCAGATCTTTCCTCGTATCTCTCTTCCTCGGCTTATCGAGCACCAAAGAGGAGACGATCCTTATTCCTCTCTTCGATCTTTCGACCTGCGATTATTCTCTCTCTTTTTCTTTCTCCTTCTCTCTGATTCTCTCTCTTTCTCTGTATTTCTCTCTCTCTCTCTCTCTCTCTCTCTCTCTCTCTGTTTCTCTGTCTCTCTCTTTCTTTCTCTAGTTCTCTGTTTCTTTTTTCCTCTTTCCTTTCTTTCGATCAACTATCTTCTCTCGTTCTCATTCTCACCACTTTAACTTGCACTACTCACCTGCCGAACCCCTTTGAAGTCGACTCTTTTGTAAATCGACGTTATTATTCTAATTGAATACTTGTCTCCCGGAGGGATATCTCTTCTCGCCAAAGGTTACTATGTACTTACATACAATATACCGCGTACCGATTAAATTGAGACTAATGTAAAGAGAAATCGTGCCTTTTCTATCTTTTCTTCATTCATTCTTTTATTCCCTTTTCTCAAATATAATACGTATATCTCATAGCTATCGTATTTTATATTATTTATTTATTTAATATTTATTATTTATTCACTTATTCATACATTTTATTTTCAATCATTCGTTTCTTCTTCCTGTGACTTGTTGAATATTTTTTTCTCTCTCTTTTT
>NC_140818.1:5415000-5422500 GCF_050613455.1 Vespa mandarinia | reverse complement strand
ATATCACTAATGCATCCTAATATTTTCTTGATTACATTAACGATATAGAAATATTTGATTTCGAAACAAGAGAAAGTTCCGTTAAAGATTTTTATCGTCTATCGATCGATGATGTTTCCAAAAAAAAAAGAAAATGGATATTGATACTTAGAAAATATATAAAATTAAAATTCCATTCCTATTATGGCTGTGAGATTGTATCCTTGATTTTCCTTATTTTCGTCATGAATCTTTGCATTTAACTTAAATAACATAGTACTTATTCTTCGTACGATCCTGTTAGAATCTATCTTCGTCCTTTGCTAGACGTTTTACCTGCTTTAAGTCTTCCTCACCGATAACTAATTAGCCGGATGCGCTCTAACGAAGTGGAAGGTCCGTCGAAACCTTTTAGAAACGTTATCTTCGAGCAACACGACGGCCGCCGATAAAACCGTAGACTTGAGAGTTAGAAGGAAGTGACGTTGCGGCGAAGACGACGACGATGCAGGAGTGCCGGCATTCGTTCTCTTTGAATTTGTAATGCTCTAATCAGAGAGCCACAAACGTTGAAAAACGTCATGCATTAGAAAAAGATACGATAAGAACGAAGCTAGTAAAGAAAACAAGAATATCTATAATATCTAAAGTGAAATCATTAGAACTAGATATCTCTTTTCTTTGCTCTTTGATCTCAACCAAATCGATTCGTATTACATTTCAATAGATATTTTATATATTTCTAATGCAATATAAATATAACATAATAATAACATGTTATCATATCTTAACGTACGATTTAAAAATCTAATTATATTCTCGATAATTCATTAAAATATAGAATAGAGTTGTATCGAACGAACGTCACGTAACTGAGATTCATGTGCGTACCATTAATGAAAGGAAGTCTCGTTAAATTCTTTTTATTTTATTTTTTTCTTTTTTTTTCGATCTTATAGAAACTCGAGGTTACGTGATATACACGACCTTGTAATGTACGTGGTGGTATTCGAGTTCCGCGCTTCGAAGGCCACCAGAAAACGATCGAGAATATAAATCAGCGTCGTAACGAGTAATCGATCAAGATAATGCATTGAGAATCGAAGAAAAAGTCACGCGGACAGGCCGATAAATAAGGACAAATAGAGAGCCCTGGCGAGAGACGTATATAAGACGAGGGAGGCA
The DNA here is from genome assembly GCF_050613455.1 of Vespa mandarinia. NCBI lineage: Eukaryota > Metazoa > Arthropoda > Insecta > Hymenoptera > Vespidae > Vespa > Vespa mandarinia. Next base: position 5,421,336 of record NC_140818.1, on the reverse strand, counting down.
AACAGGACCGCGACTAAGACATCGAGGGCCACCGTTCTTTGAAGAAAAAGCGGTTCGCGTGGCGCCCCATCGAACTGTCGACGTAGTTGCTGCTGCTTTAATCCGTACTCTCTCGTATTTCCCTTCTCTCTTTCTCTCTTTCTTTCTGTCCCTTTCTGTCATACTGTTCAAGTACGTATAACACGTTAGACCTGCTTCCTTTTCACGCGAAAGAAAGAAGAAAAGCGACTTGCCGCTGTTGGATCTATCAGTGCATCGTTCGAATTGCGAGAAACCCATCGACAACTGAGATTAAGATGTCGACAATTCTCAATTGAATTTTAATGATGATTCTCTTCGTTCATGTATTTCATTAACACAGATATCGTTACGTATATCATTCACGCTTTTGTTTAAATTAAATATATTAATAACTAAGATTAAAATGAAATATATTTACATCGGATGTTGGCTTTATAAAGAATCAACTATATTCCATTGTATTAAGCCTCTTACTGGTATTTGCTTTATCACTCCAACGGATCTCATTTCGTCTAACGTCCGTTTTTTACTACCGTTTTGATGGTCGATTGGTGCGAGTTGTCACGTACCATTTTTTAAGCCGTTCTATAACTCGTCACACCTAAGACGACCATTCGGAGTATCGTGAGATAAATATCCGAAAAGTTTTTAGGACCTTTACCCGACGCAAAGCCGCATTAAGCCGAAAGGTATAGATTCTGATCGGAAAAAAACGTTCGAATGTAATGGACTTCGTTTCTTATGTCGAACTTTCTCAATAATTTATAAATATGCAAAACGCGTTATGCGTTTATCAGTTGTTGTTAGAAAAGTGCCTTTCAAACTATCCATCAAGAACGATCACCCGTGTAATTTATGTACGTACGTCAAAAATTCTTATTTCATATTTCTAGTTTATCTATTCGATCATGTTCCTCACCTTGTCATTTTCTTTCCTTCCTAAAGCTTTCATTATTAATTTCACTCTTTTCTATTTCTATTCTATACTTTGTAATACTACCGTGCATAAAGCTAGGCGGAGTGATACCACTCTACCCCGTACAATGGCACGTCTATTCCGGGAAACTCGCTTTCACAATAAAAGGATAAAAGAAATTGTAAGAAACACTCGGTAGAACGTTGGCTCGAGAAAAAGTTTCGTGGGAGGGTAATATAAAATGGCCTGAGAGAGTACGAAAATCGATGTTGAATTACAAGTTACGCTTGCCATAAATATACCGGATGGATGGCTCCGGCTAATCCAGAAGCATAGGCGTATGTACTTACACTCGGTGAATACTTAACGTTGCTGGAAGACCGACGGGATCGTTGAACAGCACGTTCGCGAGCTATAACATGGTACTTCCATCGTTCAAGTCTCATTCGCGCCTTAATCATGGCTCTTCCATGTAAGAAATGTTCTCTCTCTCTCTCTCTCTCTCTCTCTCTCTGTCTCTTTTTCTCTTTCTCTTTCTTGCTTGAATTAGGTTATTTTATGCAAAAAATATAGCAATAGAATATAATATCAAATTATAGAATATTATATGAAGAAAAATATTTTTTTTTTTTAATTACGTTTACATAAGATTTATACACGAATCGAATATCCGTTAACAATTAAAAGCGATAATAATAACTGTAGAGATAGACAGATTTGGATATTAAACTTTAATTAATAATTCCCGCAGAGAAAATAGAAATGTTTCATTTAATGAAACATATTATGTAATGATTTGAATATACACTTTTAAGCGTTAATTGTACGATTGCGTATTTAAAAATAAGTAGTGGATTGATTACGATATTTTTCGTAATTGTTTATTTCTAATAACATTGATCTTCTAATTTTTATTTACTTAATGCTTTGCTTTAAGTTAACCCCGATAAATGTGTCAGAATTATATTAAAATATTTACTTGGAAAAATTGTAAAATTGTTCGAAGACACAACTTAGATGTAACCTCTGGATCAATCTCGATCCACGAATCATGATTATAGAATGATATTATTCATCCTAACTTCACGCTTACTGTCTCAGCCTGATTTACACGTCAGTTTTAATGGATCTCCATAAATAAATTCAACTTAAAAGGGGATAATTATGATAGCATGTGGAATGACGAGAATTCAGACAAGTCATTGAAAAAATAATGAAACTTAGATAGAAATTTCTCATGGTTAACGAGTTTTAATATTTTAAAACAATTAGAGCTATTTAAAATGTAAAAAATGTCAATAATAATTTCAGAGAAAAATTATACTTATTAAGAAGTACTAATTACGAATTATAAAAGAATGTCCTTTCGAAATATACATCGACTGGTTTTTACATATAAAGAATTAAATACGAATTATTTCTATCGAAATGATTTAATTACAAAGATTTATCAATTGATTTTTTTTCTTTTTTTTTTTTTTTCGTTAAAAAAATCAATTAAATTCTTTCATTTAATTCGAAAATAATACGATGGTAATTTCTATTTGATATTATTACACGTAAATATTTCAATAAATAAAATTCATTTTATTATCATATATGGGTCATATTGCAAAGGTGTTGGCTGGAAATGGAGAAAGGATAAATTGCGAGCGTATGTAAGCGCGTACGTAGACGAGAAAGTCTCAGTGTCGGTGTCGGTGTCGACATCGGCGTCTGACGAGGAGACTCACGCACTTTGGTATACCACCATGTTGGGTATACCTATTTACTTGGCAACGCGACACGGTCTCACGCGCACGCTGCAATTAGCTAACGACGAAACTTTCCGAGACATCGTCGTGTGCAGCGAGTCAAGATGTCGTGGATACCGTAATCACCGATGATATCCCCGCGGGACGTCGTTTACGACGAGAGCTACCACGCGGCAGGACGACGAAAGGCATCTCGCTAGACAAATTACTTCGTCGAAAGCTATCTCTGATGTGATACGTCATTTCTTTGGCGATTTAACAAAAAAAAAAAAAAAAAAAAAAAAAAGAAAAAAGAAAAATAAATAAATAAATAAATAAATAAATAAAAATGATCGTATTTTTACTCTAGTAATATCCTTTAAAAAAATTCTTTGATCTCTTGATGGATCAAACGTCAAAATGACATTCCGATGTATTAATTAAAATTTTGTAATTCTAATTCTATCTAACAAATACATGATGTGAATTAATACGATAACATCGATATTAAGTCTTTGACTTCATCGTTTCTTCGTAAGTTTCTCTGTAAATAATACGATATTATAAGGAATGCATCGTCGAATAATCTCGATCGCTATAGAGAAAAAGAGAGAGAGAGAGAGAGATGCAGATAGAGATATAGAGGTAAAGAGAGAGAGAGAGAGAGAGAGAGGGAGAGATAGTAAAACAAGAATGCCTCTCTCCGGATGTCTCCTCGACTGGAACAAAGTACAGACCTTTTCTCTCTCTCTCTCTCTCTCTTTCTCTTTTTTTTTGTCCTTTTTTTTCTCTCTCTCCTTTCAAAGTAAAACTTTCTTTTTCTTTCTCCATTGCTGAGCCACGCGGGTCATCGTGTCGCGTGCTCTTTCATACTCTTTCATAGCAAAGAAAACTTTTTTCTTTCTCGCACCGACACACACCGCTAATCGTTCCACGTAAAAGGCGCACCGAGACGCGTTCGACCATGGAATAACAGTAACGACTCAGCGATAATGACCGGACGCGATGTGCCACGATTGTTCAACTGCGTGCGACGAGATCTGATCTGCCTTCCTTTATTTTTTTCCCCGGTAAGTATATCATACCTTGGAATCTGTCTCATTTGAGCTTGTCGGTAAGAAACGATCACTTTTCATCTTGTTAAAAATAATCAAAATAGCAAGACCAATTAAATGAATTCAAAAACGGATTGTATTATCTATTATTTTGCTGGTACGATTTAATGATTACAAAAATTTTCTAAAAATCTTAATAGAAATTAAAGAGAAAGCCAAAAAAAAAGAAAAAAAGAAAAAAAAAAGAAAAAAAACAGAAACAGATAAAATATTCATAATTATTATAAAATTTGTTAAAAAGTAAAATATAGCGTCGTTGAGTCTCTCAATGGAATAGTTTTCGGGAGTGAAGAGATAGTAAGATAAAGTTGGTATATACATTCTCTTGCATCCTCGAAACGCTTAGAATACGACAGTGTCGAAGGTCAGCCGATCCTGGAAGGGCTTAGTTGTTCGGTCAGTTACGTCGACGTTTCCATCGGGGTGTTCAAGATGCCCAGGGGTAACACGGACGTGCACTCAACGTTTTCGATTATTCAGGAACGCGAGAGGACACGTTCCTAGTCTTCTCCATGCCAAACTCGCTATTATCTCGTGTATTCATGATTTTCCTTTAGTCGTTATTTTGAATTATATCATGTACTTTCTGAACATTAATATTGGAAATATAATAATCAATTGTTATAGGTTGATAATAAATAAAGAAAGGAAAGGAAAGGAAAGGAAAGAAATTAAATGAAAAAAAAATTATTGTATTAATGAAATAAATGACTTTTTCAAACGTTTCTAGGACATTCACTCTCTTACGGAAGTTGGATGATTCAGGCCGCGTGGTAACGACAATGGATCGATTGATATCTGGCATGGACTGGACGAGGTTAAAAGTGCTTAACGAGTTACAGACATGATATTGGGATCCAATGAAATTTATAGTCGTTGTAGTTACACCGGTGGGACCCGTTCGCCTCCTGCGGCGTTCCGCAGCACGGCGCAGCGCGTCCCAAGGCCCACGGGACTTCTTACGGTCCAATGGTACATCAATAAGATACCGCGCCGAAATAAATTCGCTGTTTTGACGGCGTTTAATAATAATTCGCCAATTCTCCTCGAAGAGCGTAGGAACGCCGTAGGACGCGGAGGCGTTTCGGAGGCGAACCGTTATGAGAAAAAAAAAAGAAAAGAAAGAGAGGAAGAGAGAGAGAGAGAGAGAGAGAGAGAGAGAGAGAGAGCATCGGCCTCGCTCTTTTGAAGAATACCGACATATATATATCCTTCCGTTGTGTAGAATCGTTAAGCTCACATATGTATAGTGAATCCTGGACATATTTGAAAACTTTTATATCATATATCTTTTTCTAGTTGTAAATTTCTTATACCCGAAGAAATTCGTATACGGTATAAAATGTGTTCTAGAACTATTAAAAAGTAATGGTGATTAATTGAAGTATATGAAAAAAAAAAAAATCTTCATTTGATATTCGAAGGTAATGAGAAAGCAGTTAATGGGAAAATAATAAGAGGCAAATAAAATGAGCTTCCTTTTCGAAGGGCGGAAAAAAATAAAAGAAAAAAGAAAAAAGAGAGAGAGAGAGAGAGAGAGAGAGAGAAAAAAAAAAAAGAGAAATTTTAATGATTCTCTCGTCGACAACTCGTTTCACCAATATACACTTTTTATCGTTGTCGTTGTTATGGCCATTCGCAAAGAATATTAACAAATATTTTCGAGTCATAAATAATACAAAGTCGCGATTCAAGAAACATCCAAAGTCTTGTGTTCCGCTTGGTCTTTCTTTCCTTATCCCGTTCCTTTTTCTCTTCCTCCCTTTTTTTTTTTTCTTCATCTCTCTTTCTCTCGCTCTTAGAAGAAACCTTTGCTGTTCTCTCACATAGTCGTTTGCCTTTCCACGTTTCCTAGACTGCGGGAGACAAATCGCTCTCCCGCTGACTGCCATCCATCATCCGACGTCTTCTTGGCGAACAAATACGTCACCGAGCTAACAAATACCATCAACACGCCCGAATACGAGAGCTCCTTGACGCCGATGAAATACGCGAATCGTCTATCGATAGCAATCCTTCGAATGAAAAGAAGAATGAGAGAAAAGGTTCAGAGTGAGAGAGAGAGAGAGAGAGAGAGAGAGAGAGAGAGAATTGAAGAAAGCTCGCCACGAAGCTGTCGTCGTTCAAAGGGGTTTTCGAAAAGAAGGAAGTGGAAGAATTATTTCGTGAGGGAACATGAAAAGACGAATCACCGTGGATAGTTACGCGAAAGAAGATATACGAGGTTTTTCGTCATTATGCACATTTAGCTTTTGCTAGTTTAGAAAGTTATCGTTCAAAATAACAAATAGATGCGATAAAATGTGTATTCGTTGTAAAGAAAATATTTTCAAAGAATATCTAGATAGATATCTGAAGAATTAAATAACTTTCAATATTCATCGACTTCTTCAAAATAATAATAACAATAATAATAATAATAATAATAATAATAATAGATCAATCAAGCTCTCATTTGTTAATAGATTAATATTTCTTCGCTTTTATGAAGAGTTAAAGATGAAAGAAAAGAAAAGAAAAAAAAAAAAAAGAAAAAAAACAAGAAAAAAGA
>NC_140818.1:5365000-5410000 GCF_050613455.1 Vespa mandarinia | reverse complement strand
GACCATACTAAATTCGTTTCCTCGTACTTTTGAAGAATTTTCAATAATTCTCAATGGTCCCGGTAATAGTTTTCGATATCGGCGAAGTATCGGAGAGAACCGGTTAAAACTATTAAAGGTGAACTTTATTAAGCGGCTTTCTCGATCAAAAGTATCTATCCGAGGGGAAGTAATTCTCTCCCCGCAGTGGAACAATTCCGAAAGTTTTCAACGCGCTATCATGCGCGAGTAATACCGTGGATTTTTATACTATAATGGCGTTACCGTATTTTCCAGTAATATTATCATGATCGTTTTCCAGAGTTTCCTTCGATTAAAAATAATATCGATGGAGACCAAGTCGACGACACGGCAATCAAGCGAAAAAAGAAAGCATATAGAAGTTACGTACTCGCAAGAACGAACTCTTAGAAAGACTAAGGGGTAGTAGGAAAAGTAAAAAAGAAAAAAAAGAAAAAAATAAAAAAAAAAAGAAAAAGAAAAAAGAAGAAAGATGGAAGACCGATTAATGATTTTTCTTCTTCGAATGAAACTATTCTTCGATTTATTGATACCGTAAACCGATATTGTTTCTCAAGCCAAGTTTTCATATTTATTTCCTTCGAAAGAATAAATTTCTCAGACGAATTTCATCGTGAATAGTAACAAAAGATATTTTTATATTCTTTATTTCTGAATACATTCACAAGTAAGATAAATTAACGATAAAATAATAAGGAAAGAAAATATGGAAATTAATATAATAGTATAATTCTTTCATGAATGATCCTTTAATCGAAATGTGATTACAATGGAATCGAATGATAAAAGGAAAGTTGAGGTTTGATTATCACCAACGATATATAGATATATAATATTTCGTTATATTTTTCGAGATCTCTTTGATACTGCCAGATCATCCGATCTTCTCGATTGAATTATTTCATGCCACGTCGTTGTTCTCGTCGCCGTTGTCGTAGTCGTCGTTGTCGTCGTCGTCGTCGTCGTCGTCGTCGTCGTCGTCGTCGTCGTCGTCGTCGTCGTCGTCGTCGTCGTTGTTGTTGTTGCTGGTGTATCGAGTAAGGGCAAAGAAAAAGAAAAAGAAGAACAAAAACAAGAAGAAGAAGAAGAAGAAGAAGAAGAAGAAAAAGAGGAAGAAGAAGAGGAAATAAGAGAATAAGAAATAAAAAGAAAGAAAAGAGAAAGACGACCACTCGACGTTTCGTTCTATACCTCCGGCTACTGCATACGCATTTATTATAATCCACGAATTCCGAAGGAGGAAGATTCCGCGGAGGCTGGTGCAAGCGTGCACATTATCCTCCTTTCTCCTGGAACGAGGAGCCTCCTGAAGGCTAGAGTAAGAGAAACGCATGAAGGAAAGGGTGATCTTTGCCGATCCGAACAGAGAAAATATATCGTCGAAACAAAAGTAAGGAGTGAGAAGGAGAAACTCCTTGTGAAAGAGAGAGAGAGAGAGAGAGAGATAGAAAAAGATCGATAGAGAAAGAGAAAGAGAGAGAGAGAGAGAGGGAGAGAGAGAGAGAGAGAGAGAACGATGTTAAAGCCGAGCAGCGTTCATTCTCGTCGGCAGCTCAGCCTTCTCGGAGTAAGCTCAATTTTTGAGCATAACTCATGTGCGAGCGAACTGCGCTTAAATCTTCTGTCCGAATAATAAGAGGAGCACATTTACTTTGGGACTACTACGGTGACAACCTATCTGAGGCCCGTCCACGCACCGGCCGCACTGGCCACGCCGCATCCTCGAACTCGCCTACGTCCGATCTCCAACGAATGCGAAAGAGAGACATAGATAGATAGAGAGAGAAAGAGAGAGAGAGAGAGAGAGAGAGATGTAGAGATGGAGAGTATTCCTGTTTAGCAAGGCCAAAAGAATCGTTATTCTCCGGCGGGCACAGGTTGCTTGAGAAGCTGCCTCCAAGACCTATACTCCTTTGATTTCACCGATCCTTCATCGTCCCTATCTTTCTCTCTCTCTCTCTTTCTCTCTCTCTCTTTCTTTCTTTCTTTATCCCTTTCCTCCTCTATCTCTCTGTTTCTCTGTCTCTATCATACCAATGAACTTTATATTTACTTATTCTTTCCTCACAATATTTTCATTCATTTTACTTGTCCGTTCTCGTTTCTTTATTCTCATAGAGAATTCAAACAAATTAATAAGTAATTATTATGATCCTTTTATTGATGTTTCATGAACGTTCGAAAATATCATTCAGATAGAAATATCAAAAATAGAATGAAATAATGTATGAAATTTTGAAAAGATTTTCAAACAATACGATTCCACGCTTTATGCAAAATGTATTTGAAATGGATATTAATATCTCTTGGAAGATGTGTAAATTTTACAAAAATATAGAAAATCGATATACAGTGTGATAACATAATATTAGATTATTTGATATTGTTTATTCTTCTATCTCGAATAACATTGTATTTTACAATGATATCGATGTCTTTTGATATCTCGTTTAAATGGTTACGGTCGATTAATAAATTTGTCGTTCTCTCTTTCTTGATGGAATCGAATGCATGACTTTCCTGTTTCGAATAATTACTATCGATATTTTGGAGAAGAGAAAAATTCATACTCGATGATTAACAAGCGTAGAGTTGTATCGGTCGATGGAACGTAAAGAGTCTTCATTGTTTCGAATAATTATGGCCGATGTTCTCACGTCTCGATCGATGTAAAAAGTTCGTCACGCTCGACTTTCTTTTCACGCTTCTTCCTCGCTTTAAATAACAATATTGAGGGTAAAGAAAACTAGAGGACGCTTCTTAGAGGGTAATTCCTTACGGTAGTACGTATAAAGAAGGAAGATAGATTTTTTTTTTTTGAAAAATTACTCTCTATAAGCGTCACTCTTTCTCGTTTAACGCTTTTATCGAGTGTTCCATGAGTTTGATAATTAGTTATAACATAGTTCGACACTCGGTGTTGCTCAGTGCTCGTTCACCTTTCGGTCCTCTCTCTCTCTCTCTCTTCCTCTCTCTCTCTTTCTCTCTCTCTCTTTCTCTCTCTCTCTCTCTCCATCTCATGCTCTTCCATTTTGTGGATGAGTTCACGTCGGCCAACAGCCTTCCACTTTCGTACTTTGGTAACCCGAGCGTTAAACCATCGACAGAGCGGACGTCCGACTTACTATAGGAGACGTTTATAATAAGCTGACGTGGCTTATTATGCTCTCGTTTATTGTATTAGAAATCGGAAGACGTGAGCTAACGAAAATTAACGTAATTTTCAGATTATCCGTTATAAATCTTGATATATCCTCGTACGTATAACTTTAATTAAAATATAAATAAATATTTCTGTTATGTATATATTTTTTTTAGATATCAAGAGTTTAACATAAAAATGCTCTAAATAATTTAATTCTGAATTTAGTTAGAGAGTGTATATACAGAAGTGCATATACGAGAGAATCGGTAGAATCTAAACTAGTACTCGACGTGATTGGAATGACAACATTCACCTTTCTCTTATGTATCTTCGCGTCGAAGGTCGAAGGGGAAAGCATTACTTTCCGGTCGAAAGGGAAAGCAATTTGGTCGCGCTCGGCTAGTCTACCATTAAGACGAACAATCTTCCCTATGACAAGTTGGTTAATCGACGTTCTCTCGAGGGACTTGCAAAAGGGACGCGCCTAACAACGAGAGACGCCGCGCCGGCAAGCGGAAATGGTAAGTGGTTTCGATTGATACGCGACTCACGTACGAACGATCTAATCGATTTATCGATCATAACGCATCGCTAGAAGCGATCGTGGAAGTCGATCGACGATGGTCGGAGCTATGCGAATGCCAAGAGGTTGCATGCGTACGTTGCAACGTGTATTGTAACGCGTACTGTACTACGTTAACATAATAGAGGTATGCCCATATACGTGGATGCGACCTAATATAAGCTCCTGATTCGAAAATCGAGATATCGAGAATCGTATATGATCTTCTCGTGGATGATGGAAAATTTATTCGCTAGCACGAACTAACGCGTACGTGACACGATTTTCATAAATTCTTTTTCTTTTTTTTTCTTTTTCGACGTTCAAAATCATCTCTGATATATTTTTTTTTTCGTTCTTTTCTCTTTTTCTTTTTTTTTTTTTTTTTTTTTGTTCATTATCATTCTATGAAATTCATTTTTGTTAATACATTTTCACTTCTCCTCGATTTTTATTTATCCCTTTATTCGCGAGAAATATATGAACGCACATTAACAATAAGTCGTATGGGCATCGAAAATAGTTATTTGTTGTTATCTAACTTGACGATTTTTCTTCGATCTACTATAAGTAATCACAAGCGTTGGAAACCAACAATTTCCGACGAGGAGGGTTTTCTACGTGGCCGATAACGAGTTTGTACGTGGACTGCCGATCGTGCGAATCCTTGTATCGAGAATATGTAAGGTGTCTTCGCCGAGAGCAAATTATCGTTAAGTTCGTGATAATCTGCTATGGTACTACTACCTTTATTAGCCATCGATAAATTCCAAGCGATTATCGTTGCCAATATCGTTATATACGTTCTCCTTCATACTTGTATCTTATTAAAATTGTAATGTGTGTCGTAGAATCTTTTGAAAATTGCTTTCGAAGAATTCAAATCACATAGATCAATATATATTTATTTTATCATATTATTGCGTTTTCATCTTTTTCCTCTTGCATCGATTTATTTCATTTTGTTTCGTTTTGAACTCTCCTCCCATCTTCGCGAACGCAAGTATTTCGTAGATTAAAACCAAGATCGAACTCTGAATCTCGATCGAGAACTCGGAAGCTTTCTGTATAATTAGAACGACTACTTAACCGCGACTGCAAGACTAAATTTCTGCTACTTGCGGTTGGATTCGTATTTACTTCGTTAGACCGAGCTAAAAGATGGACGTCCAAGATAGTTCTTAAGTAATTTATATAATAGTAAATTCACGATTTAAGTAAAATCTTTTACTTAAAGATCGTAGCACTCGTAGTGTTACCTGACAGGTTCAAAATCAAATTTATTACAAAAATTATTTTTAACGAATATATTTTCATAAGAAATTATATTATCTATTTACGTGTAAGTATACAAACACATATATCTAAAAATTGTGTAATATCAGTTTATAAGAACTTAATCCAATGGAAATTGTTCGTAAAAAATTAATATTAATAAATTATTTATACCAAATTATTAAAAATATAATATATATATATATATATATATATATATATATATATATATTTATCTACAAATTGTGTTACTTTATAAGAAACTAATTGTAAAAATTATTTATTTAAAACAAATTGTTTATAACAAACAGAAAGTATAATTGAATTGAGAAAAGATAATTTTAATGTTAATAATAATAATAATAATAATAATAATAATAATAATAATATGTTCCTGTGATAGATTTCGTATGTACAGTATCACTAAAATCATATCTAATCTCTAACAATCAGAAAATCGAATCGAAGAATCGAAATCGCAAATGGAACGAGTCTGGTATTCCAAGCCACAATGTTCCTCTATAAATTTCATGGGGCCGTCGGTACGGCTCCTTTAAGGAGCGGATAAAACCGATGTATTCGTTTGCTCGGACGAGGTTTAATTCAAGAGGTTCTCGTGTACGTGCCAGGTTGTTGTACACAACAGGCCAAGCCACTGGGCTACACGAACTATATATATAAAAAAAAAAAAAAAAAAAAAAACTCAAAAGAAAAATATCATTCTTCACAATGATCGTGTGAATTGTTAAGCGATATTAAAAACGTTTAAATAGAAATGAAGGATCAAAATTTCGATGCTAAGCTTGTCGTTGTTGTCGCCTACGGACATTATGCGTCTGCATCGCGACAAGTAAGATTAGAAGCATTAGGGGCTTAAGGAGGAGAGAGACAGAGAGACAACGAGAAAGAGAAAGAGACAGACAGAGAGAGAGAGAGAGAGAGAGAAAGCCCTTTCCAAACTGCTAGTCCGCTAGCACTATCTCCTTCACTCTTCCTCTCTCGGTTGTTACGCTACGTCAGGATCGGATCAGAGAAAATCTCGCAATGTTTTACGAGCTCCCGGGTGTACCGTAATCCCTTACAGCGATGTCGTACGAAACACGAAAATTGGATGACGGAAAACAGCTCTTTGTTCCTTTGCCATGTACCGCAGAAACTTGTCCTTTCTTTGTATATAGATGCTAATATATCTTTATATATTTTACACTTTATTTGTATTCTAATAATTAAATAATTAATAGAGATTAATTAAAAGAGATTAGTATTATCTTTTTGGAACATTGAATTCAACTATTTGAAGATATAATTAGATATCGTATAAAACAATTATTCATATTGATCGAAAATTTTATTACACATAAGAAATATATTTTATTGCGCAATATAAATATTACGCATAAATAATATATTTATTACGTATAAAAAGAAAAAAAAAGAAGAAAAAAAAAAAAGAAAAAAGAAAGCATTCCCAGAATTAATTAATTTAACTTTTAATTCATATATTGATATATCATTCGTACGTATGAACGGAACGGACGAATGAACGTTTCGGTGGATATAAAAATCTCAAGAAAAAAAGAAAAAGAAAAGAAAAGAAAAAAAAAAAGAAAAAAAAAAGAATGTAACTAAAGAAAGAGAGTTCATATAAGAGAGTAGAAAAGAAGTACTTTTCTTCGAGGGATGGAAACCGTGTGTCGCACGTTCCCGCATTGGGATCTCGATACGATATAAAAGCGATAAGAAAGGATCGTTGAGCCGTGGAGCGTTAATACCGTGACAAAAGAGGATGCGATTCAAGGCGATGGATCGCGAAAGGGACAGGATGCAATGCGGCACGGCGGAACACAAGACGTTCCTTGTGTATCGCTCCGCGGGCGGCTGCTCGCAGACACGGGCGCTACAAATGGGCGGGCCGGTCCATGCTGCCCTCGGGTCACGAAGAGGAAACGCACGGCACTGCCCGCCGGCCGTGCTGAGGAACCGAACTGAACCGAACCGAACCATGCCAAGAGACTGGCTCCCACCGGCTCTACCTCGACGAAGGGAGCCCTATCAAGGTGAACCACTTACACTTTACCGACTGGATTACACTAAGCGATCGAACCCGCTCGTTCCGAGGAGAAGGAAGATTCGCTTCCATTGCGTGTGTGTGTGACGGAGAGAGAAAGATATATATATATATATATATATCTATATAGATAAATAGATAGATATTTGTGTCCATAAAGATATTGGATAAAGATTAGAAAGAATATATTGAGATTATGTGAGCAATTATGGAAAATTAAATATAGTTCAATTCTTTTAATTATTTCGTAAAATCCCAATGTATAGATAACATACTTCTCTAATCGTAGAGAAAGAGAGAGAGGAAGTGAGAGAGAGAGAATGATAAAAGAAATAAAATTAAATAATAATTGAGAAGAAAAATCAGAGTATTTAGATTAGTCGAGAAGATTAATAAAGGAAAGGTGCTACTTGTACTTGGTAAGAATATATATATATATGTAGATATATATGTGTGTGATAGATACTACAAAAAGATAGTGTGTAAAACACATTAAATGTTCGAAATAAGAGTACGAAGAAATGATGGTAATAATAATAAGAGGTAATATGAAGCATTAGTATAAACCAAAAGAAAGAGAAGGAAAACTAGATAGACAAGTTTCTCTAATTATAAGGAACTCGTTTACTTCAAAGCCGGACTCTCCGTTATTCGATGCATTGACTTTAATCGATTATTATTAGATAGACTGGGAATGCGCCTTATGCGAATATTCATCAACGCTACGCTTCTTCTCTCGTAATGCATCATGAATTATTGATTATTAGTCGACGTCGTGGTACTATTACAAATTATTTATCTAACGTTTACGATCATCACGATACAAACCAACGTTTTCTTTTTCTTCTTTCAATTTCTTTAAGACGTCGTTCCCTTAAAACGCGAAAACTTTTTCTATTTTCTTTTTCTTCTTTTTCGTGGATGCGCATTCGTAAAATTTTCATGGCCATCGTACGTGACGAATGTCCAGACAGTCGGACTATGCGGGATCAATCGATCGAAATGGTAATCATGTACATACAAATCGTTCGTTTGTTTATATTCGTCTCGCGTTGAGCTCGCGTGAGGACTTTAACCTTCGTTCTTAAGTAAAGTACAAACAAGAGTAGAACACGCGCTTGGAAGATCAGATCGAAACGGACATAAGGAATATAACAGGTGGCTGTGAATAGTGAGTATTTTTCGTCTAACCATCAAATAGAAAGTTTAGCGAATCGTTAATAGTTGTGTCGTTTTTATCGTTTTAATTTATCTTTTTATTTTCGATAAAAAAGAGATGGAGAAGAGAGAGAGAGAGAGAGAGAGAGAGAGAGAGAGAGAGAGAGAGAGAGAGAGAAGAAAAAAGAAAGAGTTTTATGAATGTCGATACGATCTACGCTCTTTTTCTTTTACATTAGGCCATTAAGTGAATTTAATGAAAGTCGGTAATTTATAAAACTTTAATGAGCCATCCAAATTACAATTAATTTTCTTCGTTTATAGCCCTTATAATTAGACGGATAGCTATTAGGAGGTTCCTTTTTATTTTTTATTTATTTTTTCTTTTTCTCTCTTATATTTCACATTAACTCACATGAACATCAACGATTTCTTTCATTAGAATATAGAAAACAGTAAGTTAAAGGCGGTACGTTGATATATACTTATCGTCATTTAGGATGCGATCGAACGTTATTATGGTAAATTGATATTGAATAGAAACTTCGTCAACGAGGAGGAAGGTCGTATAATATAGGAAGAAATTGAACCTACTTTAAACATAGAATACAAATGGAAATAAAGAACTAAAGAATCTAAATACCTATTTGGAAAAGTTTTTCGAACGCGTTTTACATATCAGAAATTTGCGAGTATATAAGACGCGTATAAGCATACAAAAGCAAAAACACGCACGCGTTATAGACGTTACTTCGTGTACGTGCTGTTATAACTTGCGAGAAACAGAAAAGGGAGAGAAAGAGAGAGAAAGAGAGATAGATAGAGAGAGAGAGAGAGAGAGAGAGAGAGAGAGGATGAACGTAAAATGTCATGTGCACAAGCTCGCTCGTAATTGCAGTTTGCGTTTCTCACGCGAGGATCTTCAACGTGATCTCCGTTTCCATAGGAAATCACGCTCACGCAGGTGAATGATAATGTTCGATAAACGATAAAATGATCGGATTTATGTCGTGAGAATAGATACGTCGATATGAATTTTGGTAAATGTACCGCAATTGCGAGAGACTCAAAGATTCATGGCAAATATCTTCTAGGCATCTTTATTATCCTTCATATTTACGTTCGTACGATCTTATCGTTATCGTCGTTGACTATGAGGATCTATCGATGAATAATGGAGAAATTCTTAACCGACATCTTTATTATTCGTTCGCCGCTGGATTATTTCGAAACTCTCGTTATTAATCGAATTACTTATCCTTTTAATCATGTCCGTCTAATATTAAATCTCTCGTTCGAGAATAAAAAAAAAAGAAAAAAAAAAGTAGACAGGAGGATAGCTTTGTTTACATGGAAAGAGTCAGTTCGATGAGCAACACATTATGAAAGCAACGTTTCAAGGACGTATGTTCGTTCGTTCAAGATATCCCACTCTCGAACGTATTCTCCTATCTCCCTTTTCTCATCATCCGTTACGAGTACCTTTTTCCTGAGCATCATTTTCCGGTTTCTTCGACGTTTCATCATAAGCAGTAGACCCTTAAACCTCTTACCCGTTATATATATATATATTCTTTTTTTTTTTTTTTTTTTTTTTTTCTTAATACTCTCATTGGCCGGATGCCGAGAACGAATAGATTTACCAAATGCTTTTACTATTATCTCATTCTAATAAATTCGATCAAAATAATTTCATTGAAGCGTTATTTTATTATCTACTTAAACGTAACTAACCGCACATATGTGTATAATAATCGTCGTTACGATCGCAATAACGATACTTGACCGACATCGGCAAGTATCTCTATCTATTCAAAACGATTAAACCATAAGGATAATCATCGTAGGATTCACTAACGTTATCAAATTTGACGGTGAGCTATAAACGGTTATTGTCAGTCGCGAAAATATCCTTAGGACGTGTTATGATATAGACGTCATTAAGAATATATCAAAGTTTAATAATCATCGTTAGAATTACATACTCGAAATCCTGTTGTGTTTCTCTCTTAAACGTTATATACGTTTCTATGATTATTATTTTTGATCTCGCAAAATCGACGATGCGTATGCGTTCGAATGGATTCATTGTGAAAGAAATATGCGCGAGTGCGCGTGAACATAAGGAGGGGGAAAAGAAAGAGAAAGGTTTGCTGTACGTCACGTATCTAAATAACGTCGGTATAGTCGATGCAATTAAATAGTTCGAAAGATATATAATCGTCGTTAATAAAAATAAAGACTCCATTTCTATATAGGGAAATGAAAAGAAAGTTAAGCTACGAGCAATCCTCTCATTGAAAAGCAGAAAAAGGATCTTTCGTCGCGAGATTCTTCCCTAATAAAGCGATAATAATATTACGAACGATAAGCCTCAATCCTTTTTTCTGTTTTTCTTTTTTTTCTTTCCTTTTTTTTTTTCTTTCCTTTTTCGAAACGCAAATATAAGCGTTTCAGTCGCTACGCGTCGGTCGACGACTCCTTTGGATTCTCGACTGCATTCCATAGAATCTTCTATCGTGTCCACTTACCGCAAGCTTCTTCTTCTTCTTCTTCTTCTTCTTCGTCTTCGTCTTCGTCTTCGTCTTCTTCTTTTCTTCTTATGTCTTTTTCTTTTTTTTTTTTTTTTTTTTGGTGCATAAGCTAATCGACAAAAAAAGAAAATATTTTTACGATCGTACATAGGTACGTTGAAAACCGCTAAGATTATCGCGCATAGTCGCACCGACTAATCGACGTTTCGACGATGCCGGTAAGCTTTGAGTTAGTCGGCACTGCGTCAACTACTCGGCGAGGCATAAATTTTTAAAGATTATCATGTACTTTCTGTAAATTTAACGATCTTTTCTCACTTTAACTCTCGGGAATATTTTTCCATTGACACTTATGTCATTACTCTTAGAAATGTTTATTATTATATTCGTATACGATGAATGGACATTTATCTGTTTATAGATACGTTCATTATAAATAATAAATATATATACCACGTTTTAAAATTTTTTATATATATATATTATATATTATATAGTATATATTATATATATATTATATATATATATATATATATATATATAAATGTAAAGGTCGCTCGAGGTACCTGTCGTTCTTTCTTCTTTTGACGTTTTTAAATCTCGCTCGTACACTCTCTATGCATTTCATGCATCGCGGAGTTTATTTCGAGCTTCATAATTAAGCCACGGATTATTCGTTAATGAGAACGCACAACGATTCGCTCGAGATTTCGTTGTAACGTACATACGTTGTAAAATATCACAGGAGAAGGAAAGAAAAAAAAAGAAAAAAATAGAAAAAGAAAAAGAAAAGAAAAGAAAAAGAAAGGAAACGGAACGAAACGAAACGAAACGGAACGGAACGGAATGAAACGAAACGAAACGTCAACCATTAAAATAAGCTGTTATTATTTTTTTTTTTTTAATCCTGTACATTATGCCTCATCTCTTCAGTAAAACTGCCTGTTACTGGTTACATTAACATACAACACGCGTACCATTTTATTATTCTCGTTTCTTTCTTCCCGTTTAGCTTCTAACGGCTGGATAGAAAATAACAAAATCGACGATAAGAGCTTACAAATGTGAGGTCCACTTGCACGTGTCGTAGCGTGCATGCACGCGAGTTTATTTTGTCAACGGAAGGGATTCAAAGAGGAGACCTTCGTTGAACGAGAAACTTTTCGTTTAGCATAGACTTTGATACTATACGCACCCTTCGGTTCGATATCCTTTGGCCGTACCGAAACAGGGTGGTAACGCATACTGACTTCCCCTTTCCATCTTTCATCCCTTACCCTCTTTGGTTGTAGAGTGAAATAATAATCTATCTCCAGAGCGGAAGACATTAAATGCTAAGTGCGTAAAGCAGGAAGAACGAAAGATAGTAAGAAAGAGAGAAAGAGAGAGAGAGAGAGAGAGAGAGAGAGAGAAATTTTATGTCTGTGGACGATGACATTGGGCAAGTTAAACGAAAAATTGAAATTAGAAATTGCAACGAAGAAGATGAGAAAGGAAAAGTTATTACATTATGGTAATAAAATTTTGTAAACTAGTTGTACTAATCGAATATCAAATTCATAATCTTACTACTTAATATAATAATTAATTAATAATTAATAATACACGGATAATAATTGAAAATGATGTATAGAATATAGAACAATATAAATGAAGAAAGAACAATAACAAATAATTATATAGAAAAAAATAGAGGGAGATAGAGAGAAAAAGAGAGGGAGGGGTTGGGGGGAGGGAGGGAGATCTTGACATCAAATTACCCTTCTTATTTATAGCCCTGGACGAAAAATAATTGAATATCGTATCGTCGAAAGGACGGACCCTTTTCCCTTTCGGTCACGTGACTTTATTCGAATTTACTAAATCGCTTCCGATAGGTATATAGAATAGAATATAGAGAGCGTGTGCCCGCCTGAGTTAGTCTGCTATTTGAAATTTACGACAATTTTTTCCGGCTTCCCGATTTCTATCCTTTCGTTTATCGGTGAGATCTCGTCGTACTTTCGAGACTCGCTTCTACTACTTACCCAACGAGAGAACAAGAGAATCGTAAAACGGAATCCATTTCTCTCTTTCTTCCGTACGAGATTACCTCGCTTCTTTCATTTAACGCGGAGCCACTCGACGTCGGGATAACGCGCGTCTGGATTCCTTCACGGATCGCCGATTTGTTTCGTTTCTGGGAAATGCATGCTTTAGCCCCGACTCTACGAGCACTCGAGACAGGACGCGTTGCTCGCCAATGAGAAAACGTTGTGAAATCGTGATAGAATTACGTGTTCGCAGCCACGATCGTGAGCTTTCTAAGAGGGTAAAAAGAAAAAAAAAAGAAAAAAAAAAAAGAAAAAAAAAGAAGAGAGGAATAAGGTAAGGGGAAGAGGGAAAAAAAAAAGAGACTCATTGCTCCTTTCATATGATGAGAATCGATTATGTATAAGGATAATTTATAGATATAATACTAACGTTTGATGCTATCGGAGATCAAACGATCGAAAAAGGTCAGAGTGCAGAAAGATCGCTCATTGACTCTTACAGATAATTTTTATTTGATATAGATAATAATCGGTGAAATGCGTTTACGTTTTCATTGATTAAAAATTAAATACGAAATGTATTGATATTAAAATTGTAATATAAAAAGAAAAAGCACATTTTTTTGGTATCATTTCTTCATTATTATTTAATGATAATTTTCAAAAGTTAAACAAATACGAGTTATGTATAGACGAATTCTTTCTCTCTCTCTCTCTCTCTCTCTCTCTCTCTCTGTCTCTTTTCGAAAGAATAGAGGTCATAGTAAAAAACTCGGACGATGATAAATATTTTTATTTATTTCGACATATTACGATGAATGAAAAAGAGAGATCTATAATAGAAAAAGAATTCTTTATCCTTCGTTCTAAAGAATTAATTATAAATAAAAATAAAACTTTTCTTCTTCTTCTTTACTTTTATCTTTACTTTTATCGTCTTTTTTTTTTGTCATTTTATCTGGATTGTTAAATTTTGAACGGTATGAACGGTTAAAGATTTCGATTATTTCCACGGTACTTTCCTTCCCTTACGTACGTAAGATAGACAGATAGATGAAGGGGGAGGATAGAGAGAGAGAGAAAGAGAGAGAGAGAGAGAGAGAGAGAGAGAGAGAGAGAGAAAGAAGGATGCGTATCGCGCGCATAAGTGAGGCGTCTCTTGTCAGTAACGCTAGATTCCACTACGCTGAACACTCGTACATATATTATGATCGTGGCGTCGATACGTGCCGCCGAGTTCGCTCGATCCGCTCGTAAACTTGATGCACTCTGGCAAGCGTACCGCGAAAATAAGCGCCAAGGATTTCTGCGTAAGAAAGCGAACGACGGCTACGTGCCTTTCGACTTACGACTTGGCCTTCCCCGAGAAAGCCATACTCGCTTCCTTTCTGCTCCAAATTCGCGATAGCGTCGTTCTCGAGACGAAGACGGAACGCCATAGACGAGAAAAGATACACGATAGTTTTATTGTGATCGACGTTTCGAGAAATTTCTTTTATTCGAGTTTTATTCCAATTTCAAGAGAAATCAGCTACCTCCTGAAAAGAAACTTTATCTCAAGAAGGAAGTCAAATAAGTAGTTTACTTATTAAAAAAAAAAAAAAAAAGAAAAAAATTGAAGAAAAGAAAAAAAAGAAAAAAGAAAAAGGAAAGAAAAAGAAAAAAAGAAAGGAATTGAATAAAGAAGATAAAGAGTCTATCGTTATTCTTATCAAAATTATCCTCGTATCCTACGAGAGGAAAATTTCAATTATAAAGAGTTAAGGATCCACCATAAAGAAGCATTTTCATTGGCTTTTTCAACAACCATGAATCCATTCTCGTTCGTCCTTTTACTTTTAATTCGACTTTTCCTAACATCCCCCGTACCCCTTTTCCTCGAGCGTCTTTCACCCTCTCGGGCAACCCTCTATCCGTTCGAGCGTTCATTCGGATATTGCCAAATATCTCGGTCGGATAAGGCCGAGCGAAACGGGGTCCTCTCTGTCTCCTCTTTCTGTGGCGCTTTGTTCGACGCAGCACAATGGCGCATAGCGGAGGAATAATAAGAAAGCCGAGGATTCTTGATCGAAAGCGGAGAGAAGAGAGAGAGAGAGAGAGAGAGAGAGAGAGAGAGAGAAATGGGACGAAGGTAGAGTCAGAGACAAAAGATAAACTTGGCCGACTCGAAGATACAATCCGCCAAATCCACATTTGTATATTCCTCCTCCCATTCCCTGCCATTTTCTCGTCGTCGTCTTTTTCTTCTCTCTTCTACCTTCATCTTACGTTCTTTCCTGGGCCTGAACGAGCTCACTCGCTTGTGTCTCTTTACTTTGCGAGCCGTCAGAAGCTCGGAGAAAGAAGATGGGCCCCCACTGAAAGAGAATTAAAAGAGAGAGAGAGAGAGAGAAAGAGAGAGAGAGAGAGAGCGACACAAGTTCGGCGACGAACTCGAACTGTCATTCCGTATAACTATTTACAACTCGTCCAGAACCGAGGAACGGATTCTTGCATACGAAAATTCCGATCGCAGCCAGGCGCCCGGCGCGAAGCTCCCCATGAAGAGGACCGATTGAGAGCATAAGAAAGTATGAGAGAGAAAGAGAAGGACAGAAAAGGTTCTTCTTTCATACTGGCCACCGTTTCGCTTGCAGGGCGGTCCGCCCTCATTAGACGATATCCTTCTTTCTCTCTCTCTCTCTCTCTCTCTCTCTCTCTCTCTCTCTCTCTCTCTTTCTCTTTTTCTTCCTTTGTCGTTCTCTTAACCACAGCGCGATCCCATGCCGATATATCGTCGTCATTCTCTCGAATGACTTTTCGCCTTTCGTCCAAGCGCGCGGTTCTTCGCGACGGATGCCAGCAAGATCGTAAAACAAAGGGCTCCGTTGAATATGTACAAGCTACGTAAGTACATATACATACCCTTCACCGATTACGTACGATTTCGCTGAGAACGTCGTCTTGTCTTTACGGATTCAACCAACGTTCGTCTTCGTAACATCGACGATTTTTCGTTGAGATCTGAAGTCGAGCTCTCGATGCCTCGATCGAGTAGTTGAATCACAATAGAAATGTACAAGGGACATATAGATATATATGTTTGTATGTAAACGTACGATGATAACCTGAACGAGATCGATATTTCATTATTTAACAAGAATAATGTTGGAATAATTCAGAAATTAATAAATTGAAATTGTATTACCAAATTATATTATTAAATTATATTACTATATTGAAAGAAACGAACGAATAATGAGCCATAGAACGATTGCCACATGATCGTAATGTTCGAGAAAGAAATTTTCCGAAAAGATCGTTTCTACCCTCCGCATTGCTCCCTTTCTCACGGTAAAGAGAAATTACCGTTTCCCTCGCAACGGGAACTCTTCATTCCCCCATTCTCCATGGATGAGCGTGCTCGTAATACTTCCCCTTTCATCGAGAAAAAGTTGTGCGGTCGCATTATTATTGCAACGTCGTTCGAAACTAGGTGAAATTAAAAGAAAACAAAGTCGATCATATTTTAAAGCTGCATCGACGAATACAGGAGCACGCTCGTTCATTTTATCTCTCTCTCTCTCTCTCTCTCTCTCTCTCTCTCTCTTTCATTATTTCTCTCTTTTTGATACTACTTCTTTCCCTTGTTTCCCTCCTTTACCGTTTCTGTCAATATAGGGCTCGTTACTTTTTAATTAACGTGCAAAGTTAACGTTATTCTCTACGATGTATGCGTATGCATGCTTATCACGGTTTTAGTATTATCGATGAACTCGAGCAAGTTCGTTTTTATAATTATTCTACTTTTGCCATGCGCTAATAATCAATTAGTACGTGGCCTAGCTAATATTTTTTCAACATTTGTCTCTCACGTTAAATTCATCGGATTTATCCAGAAATACTCCTTATATTGAATGAAAGTTTTTGTTGATTAGTGATGAATTGACATCGGTCTCATTAAAATGTTTTCCATTGATACACAATAGATTTATGCCCTTTTATGAACTAGATAAAATCGAATGTGATGATACAATAATAAAGATTATTAGAGGATAAACTTCAATATGATTATTTGATGAATCGATCAAGTATCATGTCGAAAATTATCTTTTGAATTTTTTTACAGGAATCGAAAGATTACCTTTCTTTTGATCTTCTAACTGTTTTGTTTCTTTTTTCTCCTTTAATTATCTGAATCTTTCGTTCGTTTAATTTATTTAAAAGACCGATCATCGTTTATTCTTACACGATAAAATATTTTCGTTAAATAAGATCAAATCAAGTGAGACGACATTGACGAAGTCGAGCAGTTTTCTATATCTTCTTACTAGTAAATGGAAAAGTATCGCCATGTTTATATATTCGTAGAAAATTATGAGAGTGTTTGAGAGTGAAAATAAATTTTAAGTACGGATAAAGATCGATGTTATCGAGGAAAATTTAGAATTAAAAAAAGAAAAAGAAAAAGAAAAAAAAAAAGAAAAGAAAATGTTGATCTGTTGTCATCTGTTTGTATAAAAATAGCTTGAATTTTTTGTAAAAATGTTACGATTTGTAAAAATACGAACTTTTACGAGAGTTATTTAGAAAATGTTAATTAGAAGAGATAGGAACGAATAATTTTCGATTCGAACGACTTTGAGCTTTCCGTATAAATAACCAATAAGAAAATAACCTTTCGATGACAATTTGCACTCTAATGTCTGATAGTTGCAAAAGGAGAAACATTTAAAGAGGAAGAAATTATTTAATACGTTTCTCGAGTTTCTGGGTTAATCGGTCAACGAGCATTTTGACTGGTTCGTTAAAAGGAGACAAAAGAATTAGTATCCCATTAAATATACGATTAGAATTCACATGTATAGCGATGTCATTTAAAAGTTTCTTATATTTATCGAAGCCAATAACATTAAATTGTGCTGAGCGATAATAGGTTGAAGTATCGAGGAAGTTTTAGGTGGGAAAAGAAAGCGAGCCATTTAATCGCCGTAGTTTAATCTTCCGTCCTATCTCGATCGACGAAGAAAATAAAGCTCTCAGCTCGTAGCTCGCAAAACGCCATTCTCCTTTGCATGTTTGTGCCCGACTTAAACGAGTAATTGAATGTCATATTTCTCACAATGATCAAAATCTGAAGATAATGTTAGTTAGAAAAAGATAATACATCGTTACTTTTTCATAAATGATCGGACCTATTGTTATCAGTAATGAATCGCGAATTTAATTAACGCATCCTGTGTTGCGTTATGGCTCATATTATTTTCAATTCGATGCGTCTTTCTTTCGTTTCTTCTATATTTCTGTCCTCTTTTTTTTTTTTCAAGATAAAAACGTACGATTATATAGCCGATAAAATAAAACACCATGGATACTTTTTCTTCCAAAATTGAAAAAAGATATTAATGAGAATATTCTTACAATTAATTTTATTTTTTTTTTCTCTCTTTTTGTTTCTTTTGATAATTTACTTATGAAAATGTTTTATATCGTATAAGAAACTCTATTCATTCTCTTTTTTTCTCTTACGAAGATCTGTTTGTAAAGGGAATTTTTCTTGCTCGATTACATCCACCTTGGCTGATCTCTCTCTCTCTCTCTCTCTCTCTCTCTTCTCTCCATTCTTTTGAAATCGTAACGATCGTAGGCAAAGAGCAAAGAAAGAAAGAAAGGAGAAGAAAGGGAGAAGGGACTAGGTAGGTAGAGGCAACAACCGTGTACTAACCAAAGTCGGGATTAATTCCGGGCGCGCATTTTGGATCGCGGCTTCGCGACGACGAGAATGTTTTGAGTTTAAATACTTTCGGCTGAACGAGCCGGAAAGAGGGTCTGGTTTAATTTATCGTGCAGGTTAAATACTTACGGGAGCCGCGGGAGTCCTTCGAAGGCGGCCAAGTGGAGTGCAACGTGTGCAAGAGCAAAAGCGGCCGGAGCGGCAAAAGAATCGAACGCGTCGCGCGGTACTCGCACGCGATGGGAAGGGTAAAGAAAGAGAAAGAGAAAAAAAAAGAAAGAGAGAGAAAGAGAGAGAGAGAGAACATTGTTGTATCTTGCCACGATGAAAACACTTTAAGAATCTCGCAACATCTGCTGCTACGGTCGACTTGCACGACCCCGTGAAACGTATACGTGATCACGTACGAGCTTACACTCATCGAATATCTATGTGTTATAATGCTCGATTCTATAACGTTCGATTCTATGCATTTACCCTTATTCGATATGCTCTCCTCGATAGTATAAAAATGCTCTTTCATAAGATTTCATGGAATATATCAACGATTAACATCGAATATAAGTATCGATACTTTTGTTAATAGAAATGTTTTTCAAAACAATTTATCGTCTTTATTAAGGCTATTCATTAACCATGGTTTTATAATGGTATTACACGTCAACAATGTGTACAGATGTAATTCTTGAATGATTTTGATCAAACGAGAAAGTGATAGTTTCGAACTTTTGAAAATGTTTTTTATTTTCTTCTGAAAGATATCGTTTTAAAAAATACTATTTTTCCGACAATAGTTTATACATAAAAATAAAGCTTTCTTTTATTATTTTTTTTTTTTTTTTTCCCCATAGAACTCATGGTAACTTATTTAGACATTTTAATGAGCTTTCGATTGATGATTCTATGATAAAAATAAGCAAGTACAGTTCAATCTAATATATCTTAAAAATAATTTTTATTATTATTTAAACGACGAGTATAATGTATATGGAATCTAATAAATTAATATTTAAACGACAATGTACATTCGTTTAAACATTAAATAACTCGTAATATGCTTTAAATATAAAATAATATCAATTTAAAATTTAAATACAGTTAAATTTTGATTAACGCCTCGTTGATAACATTTAATATAAACAAAAACAAAAGTTCGACTGACTTTGACATTTATCGATCCAATCGTTCTTCGCATTCCGACGAAGAAACATCAAAGCTCTTTTTTTTGCAAAAATTTAAAATTTAAACAATTAATTATTTTCGGTAATTTTATAATTATTTAAACGATACAATATATATATATATATATATATATATATATATATATATATATATGGAACACAATAATTAATAATTTAATATTTAAATGTACATTCGCTTAAACATTACACAGCTCGTAACATGCGTTAAACATGAAATAATTAAATTTAATATTTCAATAAAATTAAATTTTGAACTCGTAATCGTTCTCTTCGTCCAATATTAACAAAAACGAACTTTTTCCGGACTTTGATATTTATCAATTATTCAATTTTCTTTCGAAATCCAACGAGCAAGCA
This sequence comes from Vespa mandarinia, assembly GCF_050613455.1. Classification (NCBI taxonomy): domain Eukaryota; kingdom Metazoa; phylum Arthropoda; class Insecta; order Hymenoptera; family Vespidae; genus Vespa; species Vespa mandarinia. Next base: position 5,389,932 of record NC_140818.1, on the reverse strand, counting down.
TCGAAATTGATTCTTTCCCTATGGCTTAATTTAAATAATTTAAGCTCTCAAGCTTAATCTACAATTATTTTGAAAGTAACTTAAGTCCATTTTTATTTATATCCATTTTTCGTTTATATTTATATTTTTTTTTATATTTAATTTTTAAGTCCACTTCTCTTTTTTTTTCTTTCCTCTTTGGACTTAGGTCAGTTTCAAAATAAATGGCTCATTTAAACGACGTATAATGTATACAAAGTACAATGAAGTAATATTTAAACAATACTATTTTCCATTAAGTATTCTAAAGTAACATGAGCGATTAGTTTTCTTTATATTATATTATTATTAATTCTATAATAATAATATAATAATGTAATAATAATAATTATAAGAAGAAGAACAAATATATATGTATATATTATATAAAATAATATTTGATGTATAAGTGTTTACTAATATTTGTATCAATAATATTTATTATCTTTTATGCATTTTTATATCGTGAAATAAATGCGTATCGGTGCTGCGTCTATCTATCGTATTTATCATGGATTACTGTGACAGGTAAGCCACTATTAAAAGAAGAATATAAATGTGAAAGAATGAAAAATGTGAGTAGCCTACTAACATTATTTATTCTAACACACACTAACGCGATTGTAATATTACATGTGAGAGAGATATTATCTACACAAGTTTATAGACTGATACGATAGCGCATAACAGAGACAATGTTCTCCTTTTGCTCTTGTAATTCATATTTTGTTCATACCTGTTCCCTGAAGTCATACATGCTATGAACAAAAAATGATGAACCTACCTTTAAGAAAGAGAATCACAAATGTTATACTTTTCGTAAATATTTATTTTCATCTTGTGTCCTTTGCACGTTGGACAAAGCATACTGTTTATCTCTTGTTTACGCGTACAACGCGTTATTATAACAACGTTATTATAAGAAAGAAAAGCCGTACAGCATTTCTATTTATTATAAAAACAAGATAAAATTTAAACTTGAGAAAAGTTTTGATAAAATGGAAAGAATTCGAAGAGAAAAAATGTATGAGTACCTATTACACATGGATTAACGTATAATCGGATTACGTCTCGTTTCGGAAATATATGTCGGTATGAGAACGAAAATCATTTTATTCGTTTTCAAATTGAATGAATTGGATTTATTACTCTTCTCATAAGAAATAAAAGCAATAAGTAAAGTTTCGATCCTGAACAACATCGTCGAGTTTATACAGACTTGAGAAAAGTTTATCAGCATATATCATTGATATAAAAGCATAGCTAAAATCGGTCGTTCACGAGACAGCCGAGTAATACGAAGTTGCAAAAAGGACAGGCGTATGAATATGCGCAAGATGGTATATCCTTATTTTTCCAGTTGCCGGCGCCGCAAGCGTATTCTTTGCAATATTTCTTTATACTGTCGTTGAAGTAAAATAAATCGACAGAATCGAGATGTTTTCTACTACATAAATATAATTTAAATGAATACACATTTAATGGGCCTCAATAAAATCATTTGATTATTTGTTTTTTTTTTATTTTTTTATTTTTTTTTTTCTTTTATTTTTTGATCTCGTTGCGAGTTAAAATATATGCCTGCGAGTAAAATTTACAATTTTATTTGTTAACATAACTTCAATGTAACGTAGAAACAATGTAAGTATTTATATTTATTCAAATTTTTTCAGTTCTATTTGGATTTTATTTATCGTTCAATATTCAGTTTATTGACATTATAAAATACATTTAAAACTCGCAAATTCGTAACAATTTTTTTTTTATTTTCGACAGATTTATTCACTGCAAATACTAAATACGGAAGGCAAAACTTTTATCCTCGATTTATATTCGATTTCATCGGAATCACTAACAAAAAGTGTAATTGTCTTGATCGTAAGAAATAGTCTTTTGTGAACGAACAGATACAATAAATATTAAGATTCTTATGTATACGTTATTTTTTTACAGTATTATTTTACTCTCATAATAATATAATACAATCGAGTTAGTTTATAGAGAGTAATTGGAACACACATTTCAAAGTCGTAAAGTAGCTATAATAATCGAGCTCTATGATGTCTTAAGTCGATTTTCTTATATCGGTAGTCATATAAAATCTTCTTTCTAGAATGAAAAAAAAAAAGAATAGAAATCCTTCAAATAACAATGCTTATTAGAATAGAGAATCCATATTAATTTTAAAAAAATTATTTCGAACAAATTATTAGTATAAAAGCCTTAATTTGTGCGTTGATAATATCTTAGAAATCTGTAATATTTTTGTCCAATTTAGATTAAATACTGTATAATTGCTCTTTATCATCCGACAGAAAGTTTAGATTACTTATCTTGCAGAAATATTAGCGGTCTACTAGATTTTAAAACGAGTGAAAGAAAGAGAGTAGAAATTTGTGAAATTAATTACACTAGAAATGAATTGATTCAATGATTTGTGATTGTAATTAGTGATTTGTGTTCTATATTCTATCTCTTACGTATATAGCAACGATAAAATCTAGCAAACGAAGAAATATTTATTTTACAATTCAAATCATAAAATGTCATGTATGATTTGATGTAATATTTGATATATTATTTCGAGAAAAAGAAATCCAAAAATGTTTTTTAAATTCTTGAATATCTGCCACATTTCGTTGAAGCTTGCTATACTTGCATATTACAGCGATGTAATCGTTCGTTCCATGAAACTCGATGAAATATGCAAATATTAAAGGCGAACTGTATATGTCAGAATGGTAAACTAGTATTTTGATACAATTTTGACAAAACTAGGTCGTAGCATGTCGTTCATATATGAGAATTTAATCTTCGTTATATCGCCGGATAGGAGGATCATTACAAACATTGCGGTTAAACATCGATAAAAAGTATTCCTTCAGAATTGTTAATTTTCATAGAATATTTGTTGATGTGACGAAACATTTCTCTCATTATCCTTAACGATCTCATGAAACGACCGTAATTAGAATCTATAAGGATATTGAATAATTTATGAGCCTTAATCATTCAGATTTACCAAGTGTTTCGATGAACGTAAAATGGTCGTTATTGCCTCCCACATAGAAGAAGGTGGAACTCGAAGCTCATTGAATGAAAACGGTAGTCGTAGTCGAACGATCGTTTAGGATTAATATCGAATTAAGTGACTTCGAAGAAGAATTCTAACCCAGGGATTTCGAAAGTCAAGCTGTTTTCGATCTACGGGAGGCACGTCTCAATATTTGGGAGTATAATCGGCTTATAGTCGAGAAAGAGGAGGTTTCAAGTCAGGACCCTACCTGCTCGTTCGCGTTCCACGAACGTGACGCCTGAACGGGTCTCGATATCTTGAGAGAAAGAGTAAGACGATGATATAGCGGCCAGAGTGTAGGACCGAAAGCAAAAGAGAGCGAAAGAGAGAGAGAGAGAGAGAGAGAGAGAGAGCGAGAGAGCGAAAGTGTAAGAGAGACAGGCAGACAGAAGATAGAAAAGGATCGAGCTCCTCTCAACGTCGTATCGACGTCGAGTCGGCGAGGAACACGAGATTTCAATTACTCGGCTACCATTTCATCAAATCGGGACTCTTAGCTTACCTTTCCCCGTTAGCCCCGCAAGATCCTTCAGAGAACTCGTATGGCAGTCGTGTCATTTCTAACGAGTCAACGAAATGGGCCAGACCTGCATACCGAGCATCCTCCTATCCGTGCACCCACTTTGGGCTCTACCAAATGTCGGGACGTATCGCGAAAGTGAATTCCACGACACGACGTCGATCCTTCCTAAGGTGCAGGACGTTACGGGCGAGATACAAAGCATCCTTCTTGTTTCTCCTTCTGAAATTCTCTTGAATGCTAAGAGAAAGAGAGAGAGAGAGAGAGAGAGAGAGAGAGAGAGGAAAGGAGAGTGATCTTCCACCAAAATGTAGGTATTATATACGTCGGTATGAATCTTGCAATTATCTTCAAATACCTTGAAGTAACGTAGATAGAGAGGTAATTTCTTGATAAATAAATTATAACGATTTGCGAAATATTACAAAAAAAAAAAAAAAAAAAAAAAAAGAAAAAACAAGAATATCCTTTTTGTATTTATAATGATTTACACTATATTTTCAATATAATTGATGAAAAAATTTTTTTTATTTTCGTTTAATCGTTTAATCTTATAAAAATTTAATTTCGATTATGTCGTTCGGTAAAGCGTAAGATTCGATGAATCGATAAGAATTTCTTTTTACATCATAATTCAAAAATGTCGATGAATGATTATGGCTAAATAAGATAACGGAAGCGAAATGATGATTGGTCATAGATTCATCAGCAGGTAGAAACGATATATTAGAGGGTCCCCATGGACAAGGTGAACGAGCGTCGTCCAGCGACGGTTTGAAGAATCCCGACTCGATAAGGTTCGGTACCGCCGGATTGGAGTTAAGTGGTCGGTCGTTTCTTAAAAAGTTTCATCGCTTGGAATTCGGTCGATACAAGCATGCTGCGCAGGCAAATCGCGTGATGAAAGGAAGAGAAAGAAAGTGGGAGAGAAAGAGAGAGAGAGAGAGAGAGAGAGAGAGAGAGAGAGAAAGAAAAAGAGAAAGAAAATAAAAGAGAAGGGAAAAGATTCCTGTTACATCGAAGGACTCGTGTCGCACAACTCCTTTGACTAGCGAACGAAGAATCTACGTTTAATACATCTTGAAAGATAATCTTTCTAACGGGACATTAAATGCCATTAAATACTCTTTCTCTCTCTCTCTCTCTCTCTCTTTCTCTTTTCATTAAAATCATTCTCCGGTGACGTTGTTAAAAAAATTAAAAGAAAAAAAAAAAGAATTAATACTTAATAGAATAAAATTAAACGTAAGTACAATTTAATTGACTTGAAAATATCTATAAACATTAAGATTACATTAACAATTTAAAATATTTCAATGATATTAATTTAATCGACGATATATCTTGAAATTATTTGAAGAATTCTAAAAAATGAACCAATGTAAGTCTACGCTTATGTACAATAACCCACGTTTCGCATTCTATTGTCTCTTTTTGGACTATTTCTCGATTCTCTCTATATAAACTCCACGTAAATAGAAAGGCGGAGAATAAAAAAAAGATAAAAAAAAAAAAAAAGAAGAAAGAAAGAAAAACAAAAAAATAGAATCGCGAATAGGATGCTACAATAGCCATGAGGATTAGCCGCGTTCAACGATCTTTTCTTTTAATTATATTCCAATTAAGAATCTAATGTAAGTGTACTTGTACGAATCGGACGGGATTTAAAAAGTTCGAAAATATGCTATTATTTTTACGGACGAACTATTAAAGACGATGAGAATTTTCTTTGTCTCTCTCTTTCTTTCTCTTTCTCTCTCCCTCTCTCTCTCTCTTTCTCTCGCGTGCGCGCGCGTGCGTTTCTACAATTCTGTACCGAGCTAGTTAATGCTCGACGATACTAATTAACGAGATGCACCGGCGTTTGTCTATGAGAGCATGCTCGCTTCTGGCGAAATTTTCAAGGAGATATACTCGCGCGTCTTTGGAAAGCGAACCTAATGGCTGTATAAAGGCTTAAAGCGAGCAATTGCTATGTTATCTTGAAAATGAAGATAAGCGAATCGCGATCTGTAATCACGATGCACACCGAAGAAACCGAAATGCTTACCAGACCGTTTATTCCTTCCGTTTGCGTTGCTTTCGCGTCGATCGAACATATTGATAAATTCTTTGAGATCTTTAATTTCTTTCTAAAATGATAATTATAAATATCTTTGTTAAAATTCTATATAAATTAATTATATTTTCGGCGTTTCATTATTTTGAAATAATCAGTGCGATCAATTTCCCAACGATCTTCTGATAAAATTAACATGAAAATCTGAACGATCAATTAAAAAATATTGATATTCTATAAAACGATTACAATGAATATATAAAAAGCATATACCATACTTCTATTTCCATTTTATATTTAATTGTTTATATTGAAATATATTTTTACAATCTTTATATTTCTTGCACAATGAAATTTCATAAAAGTATATAGGAATATAATTTTTCGACAATAATGAAGTATAAAACAAAAGTGTAAAAAAGTAGGAAAATGTGAAAATAAAGGTGGACCTTTATTTTTCTACATTCAATAAATTTTTACATTTAATCAAAGAACACATTATAATATTTGCTTTGGGTAGAAAGCAACGAATAAATAGCACAAAGGTTTAACAATTGTTAAACCTTTGATATTTGAAAAATTCAAAGAAAAAATGTTTACTTCTAACAAATTTACTAAAAATTATATACATATATTTATTTATAAACAATACAAATAAATATATACAAATATATATATATATATATTTTTCTTTTTAAGAATAAAAAGAAACGAAACATGTTATTTCTTGATAAAGTTTTACCGTGCCGGCAATCCAACGTGTAAAAATATTTAGTTACACTTGTCGACTTAAAAGTAATCAAGTAAAAATGCATTCGACAAAGAAGCATTCCTTTTTAATGTTTTTTTCTTCTTTTTCTTCTTTTCTTTTTTTTTTTCTTTTTTCTTCAACAACGCAGAACAACGTCCAACCAGAGAACAAATGTCGGCATACGCTAAAGAAATATCTTATTTATCGCGAATGATATTCGATGTATGTTTTGTTTATTTTCAAGAGTTACGTTTGATTAATATATGAAGGTATATACATTGGCATGATCTGTTAGGAGGGATAAAAAACCTAGTTATATGAAGGGTTTGGAGGCAAAGTAAAAGGAAATTTAGTAAAGCCTAGCCGCTACTGTGGGGTGTTCAAGAGTTTCAGGCTTGGTGCTTAAACACTGCGGTGTTACATAATCCTAAAGGATTAACGGTACTCCCAAAGGATTAACTCACTGAGACGGATTGATGTTTTCTCTCTCTCTCTCTCTCTCTCTCTCTCTCTTTTCTCTCTCTTTCTTTATCTCTCACTAACTCTCTTCACGGGTCTTTCAGAGTCGAAAATATATTTAATTATAATCGTGGACATCCCTTATGTAGAGAAACGCTTCTCTCTCTCTCTCTCTCTCTCTCTTTCTCTCATTTTTTTTCACGTTTCATCTTTATCCTTGATACGAAAGGAAAGGGAAATTGAAATAACTTCGGAATTATTCATATTGTGCATTTAATATCGTTAAATAAAATCACGTTTCACTTTTGCTATTCTCCGTTATAATGATATAAGATAAATTAAATTCTATGTTTATGCGAATTAAATATTGAAATTTGAAGATGACTAGATTAAAAAGAATTAGATAATTTTTCATGCTTGATGGTTGAAAAATTTATGAAAAATTTATGAAAAATGTTATGAAAAATTTATTATTGAAAATATTTAATGGAAGATTCGAAAGGAAGGTTTTTATTTATAAGGTACGTGCCCTTAAGACTCATGTGCCCTTTTCAAAGGTCGATGTACTCCGATGTGATGCGTGAAGTACAAGTTTTGCGGTAAAGCGATATTAATATTCGGGTTAAATCGACTCGTATATCACATACCGGTGGCGGGAAGCTGCAGAAAGAGAAAGAGAGAGAAAGAGAGAGAAAGAGAGAGAGAAAGAGAGAGACAGAGAGTAAAAACAAGATGCGTGAATCTATACAACGTCGAGGAAACATGGGAGAGGTACATCGAATACGAGAAGTTATTGCTCTGTGTTCTTAGAACTGAAGGGGAAGTATTTTTTTTTCAATGCTAGCATGATTTTTGTGCACGCGAACGTACACTTTTCCCTCTCCTCGTCCCTACCTCTCCTCCCGACCCTTTCGCGAGAACTCATCCACCTACAATTCCGATCAAAACATATCTCCACCGAACACTCGTCTTTTCTTTCAATTTAGCGGATAGCGTTTTTAATGAATTTTTCGTTCCAAGGTGTTCCGTGATTCTCGATCGTTAGGACGATCTCGTGTACTTCGATCTTATCATTAATGTATTGCCGTGTAACATGTCAGATTTTCTTACTTTTTTAATAAATATATTCGCAATGATCGTTACGATCAATCGTAATATAATGGTTTCAATCGATTTCAACAAATGTTACATGTAAAGTGATAATTTATCAATGAACGATGATAACGAGATAACATTCTAAAAATCAAATATCGATTCGAGCCAATTGATTATCTATTTATCGATCCTTTTTTCATTAATTACTAATCACGTGGGATGCTTTAATCGAACAGATGAGCAATCTCGAAATATAGAAATTTTCTTGTCTTTCTTTGTATCGAAGAGAACAAAGTAAAAGGAAAGAAAAGAAAAGAAAAGAAAAGAGAAGAAAATAAAAAAGTAACAAGAGAATGAGAGAAAGAATTGGAACGCACACGAAGAAGCAATATGTCACATTGCCAACGGGCGTTGGTTGCAAACATCGAGTGCTCGTGTATTCGCATCGGAGAAAGGAAAAGCACTTCCAATCAAAGGCATATCTCGATACGTCCATCTCGTTCGACCGTGAACGTTTCGTGACTGAGTGAGAACCGAGTCGGCAGGAGAGTAAGAGGAAAAAATAAAACGTTCGGTGGTCCTTTGGCTCGTAAAATTCGAACGTATATATGTATATATGTATGTATGTACCATGTGTTGAACGTCGCATCGTATACTTAAGAGGGAAAGAATAAGAGAGATGGAGAAAAAGAGAGAAAGGAAAAGACAGAAGAAGAAAGAAAGAAAGAGAGAGAGAGAGAGAGAGAGAGAGAGAGAGAGAGAGAAGGAGAAGAGCCTGCAGTCTGGCTCATGGAAAGGAACGAAACGATTCGGTCCCAAAGGGAAGAAGAGGAGGAGGGGGACAATGTTGTAATCTCGGCAACGCGTAGGATAATTATTCAGATATTCCCGAGAAAAATGTCCGAGGTATCTAGATACCTTTAATGGAGCAAGCTTTCAGCTGTTATCTGGGCAAGGCTCACTCGGGCTTTTACTCGGTCGGTCGCCTGCGCAGATAAAATATACCTCATCCTCTCTCTCTCTCTCTCTCCCTTTCTCTCTCTCTCTCTCTCCCTTTCTCTCTCTCTCTCTCTCCCTTTCTCTCTCTCTCTTTCTCTCTCTCTCTCTCCTTTTCTTTTCCTCTCTTTTCATCTTTTCTCTTTCTCTCGCTCCCACCCAATATAATTAACTGCTATCGAAGCGCCGTTTTTTTTTGGATCGAAATTCCATTACGAGCCATTTATTTTATGCGTGCGTGATCGTCTTCGTCGTCTTCGCTGAGAGAGCTCGTCGTGAGCGATAAGAGGGAAGCAGTCAGGTACGTAGGATACTTCGGCTAACGTCGTTATACGCAAATAATCATATGGATTCGTTTGACAACCAGTCAGAAGTGCTTGAGAATGAGAAGTAGGCATAATCTTACAGTGTGATAAAGATAAAAGATTTTCATTCGTGAAAGATAGATTACACTGTTGGATTCAAAACTACGAATAGAATATAATGGGACTTTTATTTTCGTAAGAGAGAAATACCCATGGACGTTTTACGAGCAATAATTTCAAGAGTACTTTCATTCTTGCAATTGCTTCCTCTTTGACCGTATACTTTAATTAACGCGTAACAATTTTCTAAACGATTTTGCATAAATTGATAAAACAAGAACGATCATAAATCAACATGACGAAAAAGGTTTTATCTGAAAATAACGTTCATGGAAAATCGTATGATCCAAGTCGTAAAAATCCAAGTCGATAGACGATTTTCTCTAGAATTCAAAGGCCCAGCAATTTCAGCGATCTCGTATCTCACAGTATTTGATAGAGAGACAGACAGAGAGAGAGACAGAGAGAGAGAGAGAGAGAGAGAGAGAGAGAGAAAGAAAGTAAAGGAAAGGGATAAGGTAAGACACGTTGGTACGGAACGTCTCGTAGCAACGCTCGTTCTGATTTAGTGCGGCCAGAGCAACGGGGAAACGACATTCCCGACGAAGCTTATTTCGACGAGCGTTGAAACGGCGAAGAAAGGGAGAATGCCATGGATATCCACATGGTTATCGCATGATCGTGACGGTCCATAATTTCCCGAGTAGCCGAGTCAAAGGGATTGCTACGGTGTTCGTTGCTGTTCGGTTCGTAAGAAAGAAGAAAATAGAGAGAAAGAGATCGGAATAGTCACCCCTTGTCGATCATTTAATGATAATCATCTATAAAGGATGCTCGATCATGATACCTACCTCTCGACACTAGTCGATTATTTTCTTTCTTTTTTCTTTTTTTCTTTTTTTTTTATCTTTTATTTTCTACAAAAATCATCAGTTGTACGATCAAATATTTACAACGTTCTCGTACTACCTACACACCTGTGCTAACTCTAAATAGATCGAAAATCGATCGATTTGCCTTATTTGTTTATCCTTGTAGTATTGCACCGATTCATGTTAGGTTTTGGTCTGAACCAACACGGGATAACATGCTTTGACAGTTAGTTCGATAATTATGACGATGATAATAGTTCTGTTAAATAATTAATATTAAAATTACATATTTATCGTATTTTCATTGAATGAAATTTTATCAATTCAATTTATTTTTTCATTTCTATTGAATTCTTTTTTTTTTATCTCCCTTCTTTTACACCTCGATACATTATGATTCAATGAGAAAGATCAATTTCGCGAAAGAAATAATTGATTTTCGAAAGTAATTGTGGTTTAAGAAAAAGTTGATTCAATTGCAAAAAAAAAAAAAAAAAAGAAAAAAAAACATTTTCTTTATCAATTACACGTGATTTCGTCGATGAAACGGAAACCGAACGGTCGACGAGCAAACGACGTCCGTTATTATCGTCTTGAAGAATGTCAACGTTTATCTAGATCCGATTGAAAATAAGAGAAAGAGAATGGAAGATCCGTCTTCTGCTAATTGGTAACACAAAGCTAGAAGAGACGTTTCCTTCGTCGTTCGTTTTGTTTTTCTTTCCTTTCTTTTTTTTTTTTTTTCTTTCTTTTTACTTTTTTCTTTTAGTAAGATCTCTCAACTCGAAATCGAAACGCGTTCGAAAGATCGATACGTAGTTACTTTATCATAGATAACAAGCCATATTTATCTCTTTATTATTATCACATAACGATCAATGTTGTTACAAACGATTTGATCATAAACGACTAGGAAGGCAAGCAAAGAACTCGATACCGGGCGAACGCACATCCGGGAGAGTAGAAGAAAGGTCTTGGATCCTCCCTCGTTATTCCTTCGAGAGCTCAACGACTTCGTATCGGCTTTGTATCTACAATACGAAGCCCGGGTCCTCTCTTTCTCTCTCTTTTTCTCTTTCTCTCTTTCCGGCGTGCTGATTAATGAACCAGAATATTTCGTTCTCGTAGGTCGGCGAAATCGAATACTCGGAGACGAACGAGCAAACATTAATAACGACATGCTAAAGTTTACTCGACGCATTCTTTTGATCCGATCTTGGATATATTTTAAAAACAAGTGCAACGCCGACGGTTACATCGTAATTAAGTTCTTCGTTCTTTCTATCATACGATTGAGAACGTATAATCGTTCCTTCATAGAATACAATTTCTATACTTTAATGAATTTCGTAAATTCGCGCTTAAAAGTGATATGAAGATGAAAAAAAAAGAAAAAAGAAACGATTTGTCTAACAAAGGGATTATTTATTGTTAAAATCAATGAGAGTTCTTATTTTCCATTGTGATGGTAACTATAGTTTTTTTTTTTTTTTTTTTTTTGATAAGCAATCCTTTAAACGAGAACTATTTTGGTCTAAGGCAAGCGGAAGAGAAAATGAAGGAGAAAGAAGAAGTTGGCCCGTTCAACGGTTCAACTCAGAGAAAAAGGTAAAAAGGTGAGGTTCCTTCTTTCTCAGACTTTTCATCAGCTGCGAGAATGGTTTTCGATTAAGGTGCCGGATTGGCGAAAGAGTGGATGGGAACGACCTCTCGAAGAGGTAGAAACGGAGACAAGGAACGAGGGCGGACTACGAGTGGTTAATTACGAACGTTGCCTGTAAGTCGTTGCGACGGCCAACTTCTCATTTAAGTCGTTGCTAGAGCTTCTCGATTAGTTCCCTGAGAACCGTTTGTCTATTATACGAGGGTGCTTCGAAAAGTAACTGACGGGCTATCGACAAATTTCTTATATCCAAACGTCTCAAAGTCGTTTTCCATTTCTAACATTTTATTCATTATTATTATATTTCTTGTCGAAATTGAGAAGAAAAATTTAAAAATCGTAACAATTTTGTAACCTTAACGATTGCAAATTGTTTAGATTCTTAAGCCCAAGTTCACGTTCATAAATCTTATTATAATAACCTCGTTTGTAGTTATCTTTAATTATATTCAAAAAATATCGCCGTAATTTCCCTCGTGTTCTCTTTATCCGTAGTAAATTGACTTTTCATGGGGTTCTTCGTTCCGAAAGAAAAGAACGAAGAAAGTAAGAAAGTTTTACCGGAACTTTCTTTCCTTTTTTCTTCATACTCCATAATCAATTCTCAATTTTGTGCGTTGGCAAGTTTACACGTACATATATACAAAAGTTTATCATTTTTCTCAGTCAGCGAAAAGTCATTCGCATTTGTTTACGAACATTGGAAATCTCATCCTTTGCCATGAAGGGTGAGATATAGGAACGAAAATATCTGTTAGCTAGTATTCGTGCAATAAGATAGGGAAACCTTCTTAAGATTACCTCTCGAGTTGCCAGAGGGGAAGAAGGTTTGACCCTTCGAGCCGTCGATTCTCGCAACGGTGGGTGTCCAATTACGAAGGCTACTATAATACAGGTAGCTTCTGTTGGAGAAGAGCACGTTGAAGTGAGAGAGAGAGAGAGAGAGAGAGAGAGAGAGAGAGAGAGAGAAGGAGAAAAAGAGACAGATGAAAGCTAGCGCAAGTCGTCGGACGAGCTATTCTCGAACGCTTCCGTGCTTGCGTCGTCCTTCGCTTCTACTTGTTAACTCGGAAGAAGCTCAAGAAGAGGCGTCGTCCGTGTTTGTCGAGCGTTTGTCACCGGGATTTCTCGTGGCTTTAAAGCCAACGGGCACTCGCGCTTCTCTCTCCTGCCCGATCCGTTCGTAACGACGACGAAGGTCGGACCGAAAGACGAGAATCTGTCAATCGAGATGTGTGAGAGAGACACGGATCATCTCCTTCAGGACAGAGGCTTGAACCAACTAAAGGCTTTAGCCTGTTTTCTCTTCTTATCCATCTTATCGTCGAGCATGTTTGTCAAACGAAAATCGCCGTTGTTGTCGTTGTCATTCCCTTTGCCGTTGCCGTTGCGATTACCGTTGTTGTTACCTCGTGTAGAGAGACTAACGAGACTCCTTACTTATTCTCTTCCTCCTCCGTCGATTTGGTCTCCGCCGGTCGATTTGTCTGATCTCGAGAAATCGAGGTCGTCCGATTATCTTGTGGACGAAATTTCGCAAGAGGATCGCGGTATAAACTCGTTTGTTTCTCTTGGAAACGAGCTAACCAACCAACGTGTGGTTCGTCATATTCTTGACGAAGTTAAATTAAGGGAGATCATCCTCGATTTGTCTTGGACGATTCCTCCTTTTTTGTCTGGGTATCGTAATAACATGGTTTCTCGAGTACTCGAGTAAAATAATAATGATAATAACGGTAGGATTCGCGGAAAAATTTGGTCCTTTGGTTGACTCAACCGAGACTCAAACTAATGATCTTTCGCTTGCTAAACGACTGTTCTTTCAACTGAACTTCCGAGATTCTCCAACCAAATCTCCCCGCGAATACTTAGTAGTTACTTTGTGAAGAAATTTCGATCCTACATAGTAATAATAATAATAATAATAATAATAATAATAATAATAATAATAATAATAATAATAATAATAATAATAATGTCCGTGCAGCTTCATTCGCACCGCCTTGGCAATTTATTATTTGGCTGGCTAAGCGTTGTCAGCGGCTAACAGGAGAAAAAATATCACCGGTGAAAGGAAGAACGTCGCTTGATTTATTATCCTACACCGTGCGACACACGCATTTATCGTCGACCGGATCAAGCGGTCTGAGTATCATTATGACACGAGCTGCACTAGTTTTGTGCTATTTGAGTGAAACAGATGCCACTGGTGATTACTTTTGAAATCATTTCGTTGAGAAGACAGTACCAACGATAACTTTTTAATTAAATTCGATATACCTATATACACGTAGGTATATATATATATATATATATATATATATATATATATATTTAATCTTTTACCTGATTCTAAGATCTCGAGATTTTTTTCGATAATACCCTCCCCCCACCTTTTTCTTTTTTTTCCTTTTTTTTCTTTTTTTTTCTTTTTTTTTTTTTTTTTTTTTTTACAAAAACGTTAAACAACTCGCATTATTCGCGATTCTCCATGCCAGAACATTTCGTTTCGTTCAAAGACAGCTAATTGAATTTCCATAGAGATACCTACGGCTTCTCCAACAAACGGATCCTAATTTATCATTCTGCGGAGCAACCATTAGAGATTATTACGGACCTTTACACAAGACTCGTTTTTGCTCGCGTACCAGCGAACTCTCCCATTCGAGGTCCCCTAATCTAAATTAACTAAATTATTATCGTTCGAGAGAGTCGGACAGGAACGTCGAGCGAGATAGATGGTTAGATAGCTGGATAGATAGAGGGCGTGTGAGAGAATGAAAGAGAGAGAGAAAGAGAGAAAGAAAGAGAGAGAGAGAGAAAGAAAGAGAGACATGAGGAGAAGTATGAGCACCTATGCGTATATACCGCGTTACGAGGGGAGCATTATAATCGAGTGACAAAATAAAGAAGACCAGGATTAATTAATATCCATGTGCGAGTATATCATGTTTCGAGTTTACTCACGTAAATGTCCTTGGTCTTGAATATTCGAGCCCGATAATAGAAAAGTTTTTCGACAAATTCATATTTGGTATTATTATAAATATCTTTCGTTATTAAAGAACATATTACGATTATATTATAATGGAAATTTCGTTAATTAAAGGTACATAATTTTCATATACTATAAATTTATCTTTAAAGAATGAACTTTGTCTAAATTATCATTATTATTATTATTTATATTAGTTCCAGGGTGAGGTTCATAATACACTTGCCCATCTGATCCCTTCGATTTATTTGATTTTACCGTTCGTCACGTTCCAAGCGAAGATGAAAGAACGGACGAGTTGAATATCGCCAACAACAAGCAAGTCCTATCGTCTCTTCGATCTCGATATGAATTCACCGGCGAAATGATGCATGAATTATGTAGGTAATAATTAATTAAAGTGGATGTTGATTGGTACGACGATATAAAGGGCAGTAAAAAGAAAGCAAAAGAAAGAGACAGAGTGTACGATAGAAAGAGAAAGAAAAAAAGTGAGAGAGAGAGAGAGAGAGAGAGAGAGAGAGAAAGAGAGAGAGAGAGAGAGAAAAATTGATTTTATTACTCGAGGGAAGAAACGAAACTAGTATAATTTTCATTAGGTACTAACGGATAATCGAAATGGATAAAAATCTAAAAGTTAGAAGATATGTGTTCGAGTTGTTGCTTTAGTGAAATTCTTATTACTCTCTTCTATTTCTTTCCTTATTTTCCGCGGATCGATGCGATCTGTTTTAATTCAATTGAATCGAGACGAGGGAAACGACCGCTCGTAATTCGTCGGGTAGTCTCGTGACAAACGTCCGGCACCTTCGGCAATGCTCGCGTACTTATTTAGGACGGATTAAGAAATCTCAGCTTCTTTCGTTGTCCTCCTTTTCCTTCGAGGCGTCCCTCTCTCTCTCCGATTCGATTACGCTTCGTTCTTAAGACGAGAAGGAGCCGAGAGAAAAGAAGGAGAAAGAAAAGGAGGAAAAGAAAAAGAAGATAGAGATGGTTCGAAAGGGTCCGTTAACAACCCACCATCTTTTCGACGACATCGAAAAGTTTCCCTCTTTTCGCAAACGTCGTACTTCTTCGCATAGAACGAGGATTACAGTACCGGTAAAACGCTACCAACGCTTTATAAGGATATCGAATGATCCAGTCATTAAAAACTCTTCCGAGTTTAACGTTAATTTATTTTTATTCTTATTATTTATTCTACGATAAAGTGCAGAAATATTCGATTACGTATATATATATATATATTTGGAAAGTATCAATGTCGAGTATTAATATTAATCAATTCAATTTTGATTCATCCATTTATAACTGGAAATTCGAAAGAATAGAATTCTTGTAATATTATCAACAATTATTAATTATAATTATATATTATTGAAACGCACATACACTCATGCAGAAGGAATACTTGAAGGAATATAGTCAATAACCTTACGTTAAATACACATACCAGAGCATACTTTCGTGTAAATTGGTTGGTAGACTATACGGTTAAACCAACCGCTTATTTCATGTACCATACTATGAGCTCTTTGTAACTTGGCAAGCGTGTACGAAGCATTTTAAGCTTTTTCCCTTCGGGCGATGGTAACTCGGAACGTTCTGTGTTCTTCTTCGTTCAAGAGAGAGGCAGCAGTTGGGATTCGCCTTCTCCTTCATCCTTTCCATCGACTTTGCTTCGAGAGCAGAAAATAGGAAGAAAGAGAGAAAGAGAGAGGGAGAGAGAGTGAGAAAGAGAAAGAGAGAGAGTTGAAGCAAGTAAATTTTCGTTATTCATGGAATAGCGATTCTGCTGTCTTCCCTTTACGCTCACTCTCTTCTTATTTTACGCGCGATACATCGTCGGTGATCCTTATATCAATTTATATATTCGAACAATTTCAATGATTGCTTTTTGGAAAAAAAAAAGAAAAAAATATTTAATATGTTACATTATTACGAAGAAAATCGTAGTCCGTGTTATCTTCAGACAAAATAGATCCTTCGATACGAAAAACAAATCTCGTCGGTATCATAGATATATTATTTCACGTCGAATTAATTCCCTTAGCTCTAATAATGACATCGGCAGACAATAAGAAGAAAAAAGGTAGATAAATTTATTGGAGACGTTGGAAGGACTTCTTTGCCCAAGAAAAGGGCTAAACGTTGGGTTAAGAGCATATAGTCTACTAGGTATATAAATCTCGAAGAGTCAGCGACAGACATTCGGAGGTCGATAAACGTGGTCGTCATTCATAGAACGTCTTACGATACTTACTCCAATTTTGAAGCTTTTTCGAAGCTTCCTTCTTTTGGCGTTGAAAAGAGGAAGAAGAAGAAGAAGAAGAAGAAGAAGAAGAAGAAGAAGAAAAAGATCCATTGCGAATGAAAACCATCGCGGCGAACGTTTTAGAAAAGTAGAGTTGACGGCGAAAGTGTCGTAGGTGTGTCCGGATGGTCGTGCATCGGCTTTTAACGAGAATCAAGGGGAAAGTTTCTAAGGGCACTTTCAAGGGTCGTCGAAAGGCTCGCTCGCGCATTATTCGTCGGCCGTTGGATGAGACGAGCCGTTATGGTGGCAACGACTATACTACCACGTTGATCCATCTTCTCTTCAACCTTCTCTTTTACTATCCCTCTCTCTCTCTCTCTCTCTCTTTCTCTTTCACCTTTTTACCTTTTTCCGCTCACCCGCAGCTCGCCATCTTCATTACGAGAACCTCTCGGACCGCGTTAACTTATTAGCCGTGCGAAGTGCAAGCATTAACTCGAGAGAAGAGGATCGTCCTCGTGGAATTTGCAGTACAGCGAAAAGCTCGATTCTTTGCCGTCGACGTCTACGCGTCGCTCGTGCCACGTTAAGAAAAAGAGAAGAATGATAAGCATATATAGAAAAGCTACGGAGTTAAAAGTAGTTGAAGAATGAATGAAAATATTCGAGAAGTGCTTCATGAATTCGTAGATATTTCAGAATTATACTATGTATTTATATATGTATATATATATACAGCATGACAGCATGAGTATATATATATATATATATATATATATATATGTATAGTGCAAGTTCTTTCTCTTTAATTTTGGAACAGAGTAAAGCTTGTAGCCGTACCTTTCTCTTTGATTTAAAAGCCAAATGTATGAGTGGAGAGTAGTACGAAATTCGTTTATATTCTTTGTTCGGATTTTCTATTCTTTTTCCTTTTTATATTATATAATCTACTTTAATGTAATTAGCATTAGATTTATTTATATTCAATAATATTTATATAAAATATACTTAGATTTACGAATATAATTAATCTCTCTCTCTCTCTCTCTCTCTCTCTGTTTCTTGAATCGCTATATTTCTTAAATGATCGTCTGTGTCGTCGACTAACACGGATGACTGTTTACTCGTACGATGAATCGAATAAGAAAAAAACGGAAGGACGAGGGAAGAGAAGAATCTCTATTTTCGCGTGAAATAACTTAAAAAAAAAAAAGAAAAGAAAAAAAAGAAGAAGTTCCATTACGAGTGGAGGAAGGTTTGTAAACAGCACATTTGAGGGTACGTTGAGAAAAATTCGAAGGAAAAGAAGAGGAGTAATTCGAGGAAGAAAGAGTAGGATGCGAGTAGCTATTTGGTGGATGGACAAATGGACGAGAAAAGAGGAGAAGAGAGAAAGAGAGAGAAAGAGAGAGGGAGAGAGAGAGAGAGAGAGAGGGATAGAGGAAGAGGAAGATAGAGAGATGGAATAGTGAAAGAACGGGCGTTAAAACGAAAGAAGGAAGGACAGAGAGAAATACTACGGAGACTCCCTTTGGTAACTCAACTTTTGAAAACAGTGAAAGTCATTTAAAGTTTGCCTCGCGTTTGCGTCACCTCTCTCATTTTCCGTACCCTCCGATCTCGTCATCCCTTTGCTCCTTCCCTTCTTTACTTTTCTACCCACTCCATTTCTTTCTTCCTTCCTCCTTTTTCTATTCGCACGTTTCAAGATCAAGCGTACACGCGTAGTCGACTAGAAGAAGCAAGCAGTACGATCGCTAAATCCTCTACTGTTCGACGCCCCAGAGTGATACGCTCGAAATTTCAGATTCGACTACCCTAACTCTCTTTTCCTTTTTCTCAGCTTCTACTTCTTCGACGAGTCAACGAGATTCACTTCAAGATCGACTTGTCTTCTATCTCGGTGGTGCGAGGTTTGCCAAATGTGCGTACAAGTAGAGAAGGAATACTTGTAAGGATTTCACCGTTTGCATTTTTAAGCGCTTACTTATTCTCTTTCTCTCTTTCTCTCTCTCTCTCTCTCTCTCTCTGTTTGTCTTACTCTTTCTGTTTTGATACTTTAAAGCTCTATTCGAAAGTTCGAATGATACAAAGAAATTATTTCTTTTTTTTTTCTTTTTTTTTTTTTTTTTTTTTTTTATTTTCATTATAAATATTTAAATTATATATCATAGATAAGATATTAATGCGATTTTTAAACTTTAATAAGAATAATAAGAACAAAGTTGGATAGTGAGTTTTAATTTAATTAAACGATTCGTTGCATTATGAAGCATTAAGATTCAATGCAATAACTGTTCTTTTTCCTTGACTGTCTTTATCGCTCGACGGCTTGCAGAATGTTCTTATTTATCAGGGAACAAAAGTTGGCGCCCGTTTTTTGGCAAGAGCAATTCCATTATGTTTTCTACTGTCTCCAATGAAAAAGTTACGCTATTCGCGACACACTTTTCACTTTACTCCGTCGTACAGATATTCGTCAGTGTACAATGCCTTTACGAATTTTTGACATTTCCTCTAAGAAACGATGTTTAGAAGAGTAACACCATAAGGATATTTTCTCTACTTTGATAATTTTTTTATAACAATTTTAGAAACTTCTTCATTCTTTTTCCTACATTTAATCGTTCTTCGAAAACAATTATATTTGAAGTAAATTCAATATATTTAACAAACAATGGTCGCAATGATCGTAGATTTAATTGATTTATGCAAAATGTAAAAGTTTTTTTTAAAAGAATTAAAAATCTTTTATTAATCAGTATTAAATCGTTTCAGACAATAGACTTGCTTAAAAGGGGGATATAATTAATATTACGTTCGAAGGATAAGGAAGATACTTGGAATTGAGAGAAGAGGTAGCAAAATTCTTTTCTGGTTGAAAGAGTCGACGTAAGTCATGTCCAAGCAGGGTTATCGACTTGACTCGACCGACTCACGCATCTCCCCTACGCGATTCTGCGTTTCGACGTAGCACTGCCGGTGCCGGTGGTATCTACAAGCGTACAAGGCCATTACCATACAGGGACCAGTTCAAACAGACGTAGACTGATGTATGCACAGTTCGTCAGCGTATTCGAATTTCGTATTCAAATGGCACATCTCCCGAAGTCTAGATGGCTGTCGGGATGGTTGAAGGGAAACGATGTTGGAGTGAGATAGACGATACTCTATATATAGGGTGCGGCTCATGCGAGGGTTAGATGCTCGTATATCTCGTTAATCGATAGGATTAATGAAGAACTCGTTTAAACATTATTTAAAAAAAAATTTTTTTAAACGTTTTAGACGTCTTCGATCTTACGATAAGTTAACATTAATAAACATGCTTATAAGAAAATTCATTTTTAGAACATACGATATATCTGAAACAATCAATGAGTTTGTTGCATGACTATCGAGGCTAATTTGATGATCATTTAAATCGCGCATCTCAATCTTGTATATTGATCTTAATAATAGAATGTTGTAATTGTAATTATAATTGCAGGATGCAATTGAAGGATGCAATTGTAAAAGAATAGTATCTCAAGTCTGCAGCTTTTTTAACCCCTTCGTCTTATTCCTACTCTTAGAATCTGACTTCATTGGAATATTGAAATATGTAGGGTATACGATGAGAGAGAGAGAGAGAGAGAAAGAGAGAGAGAGAGAGAGAGAGAGGGGAGGAGATAAAGTGGAGTGGGAAGGGTGGGGGTAAGAGCTGTACTGTTACAAATCCTCTTATTCGACGTACGCGTATACGAGCCAGCTAACATGCTTTTGTATTCTTTGCAGAATGCAGTTGACAGAACGAGGCACTCCTGGAACCATCACTGCAAAGCTCTTTAGATCTCTGTACTCGCATCGATGAGTACCCACGAATATACTCGGTACTTTCCCGAAATTCTACTTCTCTTTATTTCATTCTTTTTTTTATCTCTCTCTCTCTCTCTCTCTCTCTTCCTCTCTTTTTTTATTTCATTCTTTCGTTCGTCTCCGTGATTTCCTTTGTTGTTGTGAATTCTTTCTTCTTTCTTTTTTTCTTTTACAACTCTCTCTCTCTCTCTCTCTCTCTCTCTCTCTCACAAGTTTTGTTTCTTTCTTTCTCTTTTTCATTCGCAAACGTACGCGAATTATTGACACGCATCCGCGAGTTTAAACAATTCTACTTTCTTTCCTTTTCCATTCTAATTTTCTTTTATTTCATCGACGACCGGGCACAACGATGAGAAAAGTTTTCTACAATCTATTCTCTAGGTCTGTTTAGAACGACACTCTCTATTCATTCGCAAATGTATATACGTATCCATATATTTATATACTGGAATACTGTTGAAGTTGTCTTTGACACTAGTACCTGAGAGTCACTAAATCACAAGTCGTTGGGTGGAGAGGATCCCGACAGCCCTACTAATTGGGGGCACGAATTTGACCCAAGTGCGTGGATTGGTAAACATTTGCCAAGACTTAGCCGACTTCTAGATCTATGGGATTACATAAGAGTTAGATAACTTTCGTAGTTCTCTTAAACATTCTTCTTCACTAGTGACCCAGTAAACTCGATATTTACTTCATAAAAATGTTTTATCGTACGAGAATCGACATACTCTTATTTTGTCAACCATCGATATTTTAATTTTCTATATCGAATTATTAGCTAAACGTTATCGTGACCTCGCGTCGTTTCGTTAATAAGATTTCTATAGCAATTCGTATGTTCGGAAGGACTATATCAAAAGAACATCAGGTTATTTGATTTACATTTGAATGACAATAAAAAGAAAAAAAAAAAAAAGAAAGAAAAAGAAAAAAAAATAAAAAACTAAGAACGTGATTACATTTCGATGCGAGATTTCTCTTAGTTGGACGAATACTGAAAAATGCTCGAGGCTTTCTACAAAGCATTCTAACTGTTCGTCGTTGCAAAACCAATCCGTTCGTATGCTTTGCGATGCTTTGTAAAATTTTTTCACATTTGTCAATAAAGTTACGTATAAAACGATCTTATCAACAATTGATGTGTGTTTCGAAAGTAAACATTCCATAGAGTGCGTCTCTGTAAAGATAAAATCTTTAAATTCTTCGAATTTAAGAATAAATATTTCTCGTATGAAAATAAAAATTATAATCCTTTGAACGATCATTGATAATTTTTATTCTTTTGAAAACGTCGAAGAAGAAAATTTGAAACACACATATAAAAACAAACATATTTATATCTTGATATTTTATTCTCATTTTCTATCTCTCTATTTCTTACTTTTTCTTTTCTTCTCTTTTATTTTACTCTTTTCTCTCTCTTTTTTCTTCTTCTTTTTTTCTTTTTTTTTTCTTTTTTTTTTTTTTCATTCACCTTCTAAAAGGATCAAGCTTCGAAGTATATGGTCACACGGATAGACAAGACTTTCGTTCTAACGACAAACTTGCTCGAAAACTTGGCACCGTAGGACGATCTAGTGACCCTTACGTGGTCTAGCTCCGGTCGTGAGGGACGGTAGCTTACGTTAAACTTTATCTCCTTGCAAGCGGGAGTCTTAAAGTTCACTTTATTAAAGACCCCTGCGACTACTTGAAGCCCGAGCACTTCTCCGCTTGCGGTTCCGGTAAAGCTTTCCTAACGTATACGTTTCCTCGCGCAAAATTAAAAGCTCGCCGAGTTTCGTTGTCCATCCGTCCAAGAGCTTTATTAATGGGAAGAAAGTCCGCTCGTAAACAGGGAAAGCGAACCACGAGAACGTGGCTATAGAAAGCGTAAGCGAGTTTCCTAGCTACGTGCCGTTGTTTTATCGGTTTTACGAAGAAAATGTATCGATCGAGTTTTACGGATTTACGTTTCTTCCCTTTTTTCCTTTTATCCTTTCTTCTCTTTCATTGAACGAGCGAAAAATTCTTTTTCACGGTCTTGCAGATTGACAAATTTCCTTAATGTCGATTTTCTTGTCTTACTTAAGTACAAAGTTATTATAAATTAAACAGAGGAATTAATTTTAAAATTGTATGTATATATGCAAAGTTTTTTTTTTTTCTTTTTTTTTTTTTTTGAAGAAAAGAATAATTCATTAGCAATAATTAAATAACGAATTTCAATGTTAAGAATAAAATTTAATTTTACAGTATCTAGAGTCCAAAACTGATCTGAGTGTCCGTTCAATTAGAAAGTCTAATATAGCTCGAGGAGTCTGTTGAAGAGATTAGTTTCGAAAGTCCAAGATTAGAAATTAGTTCCCTTAACCTTCTGAGCAGTGAATTTTCGTAATGTTTCTAAACTAATTTTCAAAGCGCCGTAGAAATAAGAACGATGTCTCTGTGTACAAAGAGATTACGATTAAATAGTAATGTATTAAAATATCAACGGAGACGTGTAAATTAACGTAGTAGTATTATTTTGATAGAAAATTTTAAACGAAATATGTGTTCATTTACATTAATATTATTATTTGTATTGCTTAAAGGATTGAAAGTTCAACAGTCTTAAAAAGTCGTAAAAAATAAATTATATCATAGGATAAAGGGATGCGTAGACAGAAAGAAAATGGAAAAGTAAAATGTATAAGAGTAACAAGACAAAGAAAAAGCAAAAGAGAGAGGAGAAACATGATCGGCGTATCACCGTTAGACTCGACCGACGGTTATCCATATTTCGAGTCGTTGGACCGTGCAGAGGGGTTGCCAGAGTTCATTACGGTAATCTGCCCTTCCTGAGTAACGCATCGATGAAAATGTATAATCGTATCTGGCGCTCTCGTGTGCTCCCGATATCTACAGCGATATCCAACTACGGCGCTTATCCACCATCGCCAAGCGTAGTTTACGTAGTTATACAGCTACACCCCGTCCACCGATCCGAGATAATTATCGTTGCCGGGACGACCTCGAAAGCGGCCGCTGTCTCTAGGAACCCCTACTGTGCTTTTCGCGATAATCGTGACTTTAAGAATTACCCTTCTCGTCTTCTACGACTCGTCTATCGAATCTGAGATTTTCTTTAATATCGATTAATCGATATTTCAACGTTTTATATTTGAAAAATAAAATACATACCTAATATATATAACACCCAAATATAAGATATTTCTTGGAGTATAATATGCAATGAATATGATTTTACGTGCGGTGCATTCAAAAAAAAAAAGAAAAAAAAGAAAAAAAAACGTGGAATAAAAATTAAAAAAAAAAAAAAAAATAAGAAGAAGAAATAAAAGGAAAAAAATAAAAATAAAAATAAAAATAAAAATAAAAATAAAATTCCTCTCGATTAATGAACATAGCAGCGAATATTTCTGTAGGTTTAACGGTGGAAAAAATCGAAGTGAATTTCTCATAGAGGACCACGAAATATTCAGAAACACCGAAACGATTCGAGCGAGTTTCGTGAATACCACTTAGCCAGCCACAGAAGAGAGAGCCGACCTGCTAATGCACTTTGATGAAATATCGATGGATGGTATAAAGAGAATGTAGCTTGCGCGCTTTCCTACGGGAGTGGAATAGTGCGGTTGGCCGGTAATACGGGGCTAAATATACGCGCACACATATGCGCTTGTATGTAGCCTGCCGGATCGTGGGATCCAACGAATGCGCTCAACATTGTACGTGTCTCGAGAAAAAGGTGAGAGGAGAATACACTCGCATTCGTCGCAGATTTTACCCACGTTCAAAACAAATATGAGTATTATAAATAAATTCTAGAATATTTAATGTTTATTGTAAATTAATATCTCTGTTTATCTTTTATCCAGACGATTAATTACTTGAAAAGAGAAAAAGAGAGAGAGAGAGAGAGAGAGAAAACTTGATAATTTTTCCAATGAAATAATTCTTTAT
>NC_140818.1:5270000-5360000 GCF_050613455.1 Vespa mandarinia | reverse complement strand
TACATTCTACTCGGGATTAATAGTCGAAAACACATACATAAAATTAACTCAGTAACACTCTAAAGGTTGATATAATATTTATTTACAATGTAAAATATTTATTCACCAATTTTTCTTAATACCAATTATCATTTTATCAAATATAACAATTTTTCAACAGTTTTATACTAAACAAAATAAAGATATTCATCTTTAATTAATTATTATCTTAATGCATTCGTCCGCTCATATATGATTTACCTGTATACCAGGTTGACCACTTGGTATATGATTTAATTCAAATACATTTCCTATATGCTATTACATACAAAACTATATGAAAAAATTAATTTATTCATATTTATCATATATTAATGGCCATTCTTTCAAAAATGAATAAACGTAAAAATAAAGAACGTAATCGACGTAAGAAGAATCGAAATAGCCATTGGTTGAGCCGGGAGGCTCGACGAACGGCGAAACGTGGAATATTATCAATTCGAGAGAAAGAAAGAGAGAGAAAAAGATAAATCCTCTCTTTTTTTCCATGCGATTCTCACGTCTGAAGTCGAAGGAGAAGGAGGAAGGGTGCGAAGGATGCCCGTCCCTTCTGGGAGCCGGTGCTTCGTCCGTCCGTCCGTCCGTCCATCCGTCCATTCGTCCGGTTCTTCTCTCTTTCTTTCTATCTCTTTCTCTTTCTCTCTTTCTCTCTCTCTCTCTCTCTCTCTCTTCAAAAGGGGGACCTGTAACCTCGAGGCTATTAGGGCGGTCCAAGTATTTGAACCTCACACCTCGATCCCGTGGCCGAGAGGCACCTGCTCTTTTGGAACTGGGCGGTCCGTAATTACCTACCCTATGTTTCGCCCACCGGTCCGTGCGTAGATGTAATCAAAACGAATCATTTGAAAACTCAATTACCCTCATTACGTCTATTAAAGTGTCTATCCTCGCGGACCGAGGCCCGGCGCTCACTCGGTTTCGCTTCTCGGCTTCACGCGTCTTCTCTTTCTCTCTTCTCATTCTTCTCTATCCCTCTCTCTTTCTCTCTCTCTCTCTCTCTCTCTAGTCCTTCAACTTAAGTTACTACTTCGTTCCTATTCTTTCTCTTTTCTTTCCGATCTCGTTCTTTAACTTTATGCCACCAACGATTTCGACAATGTCTCTCGATGGCCACGATATTCGAAATATTTAAGTGTCATAGATTCTATAAATTTATCCCTATGTATAATCTTTTATATTTCCATATTTTCATACAAGCCGAATATACTTTTACTCGTTGATGAGCGTATTTCTAATCTAATTTAATTGTAGGGTAATAATTAATCGTCTCACAATTTTTTAATTAATCTATCATGTAGCTAATAATATTAATAATAATATCATGAATAACTATTAGAAAGAGAAAAAAGAGAAAGAGAGAAATATAGAGTTAACGTATTATATAAGGAGAAAAGAAAGATAACGAGATAAGATCCCATGGAGAATTACTCGCATCTCTTGGTATTTTCTTGGGTAAGAAAGCCTCTGGTAGGATCGTTGTCGCGTCGACGCGTTATCGAGACAAAAAAGGGGATGACAAGGATTCGGTGAGTTAGTCGAGGCAACACCAACGAATAAGCTATATCTATATGTTAAAAGTTGAAGACAACATCGATTCGAGTCTAAATTTGGCAGCAATAAAACAACCATTTCCATGCTCGTATTATGTTAATTCGATTACGCTTTTATCTTCTTTCTCCTCGTACGAATAAAGCGTGTGACTCGAGCACATGTAGTTTTTATAATGAATTAGTTAACCGTATGAACGAGCAAATGACAATTGGTTTTCCTTCGAACGTTCTATTTTTCTCTACTGGTATCTGTATATATATATATATATATATATATATATATATATATATATATATATATATATATACTGGGCCTGGATATATATATATATATATTTTTATCTTTCCCTTGTTCCTCTTTCTTTTCTTCTTCCTTTTTTTTCTTCTTCTTCTTCTTCTTCTTTTTATTCTTCCCCTTCACCTTTTCAGTTCATCATGGTACATTATGCGCGCAAGCACGACGATAACTTTATTCACGCGAGTGCACGCGATCTCATAGATACTGACGCTTTCTTCTACGTGTTGGGAAACGATTTAGCGGGACAATGATTTAAAGCTAGCGAGGTAGTATATCGTGATCGTTGTCTCAAATGTGCGAAGGAAACATGTTTGTAACATGTTGAGATGCTAAAACATGTACGTTGTGGTAAAAGGGAAAACATCGTATATAACGAATCGTTCGTTTATTTAACTACATGTTAATACTTACGTATATATATATATATATATATATATATATATATATATATATCTAAATATTAACGTATGTTAGAAAATAATATGCAAAATTAAATGTTACGATAATGTTATATATTATTTATTTTTTAGAATGATACTATTAATCAAACTCATAATGAACGTCCATTTGTTGACGTCGAAGGAACATTATTCAATAGACAGAGCAACTTATTTTCGATTGTTACCTAACGATCGAATATAACATGGACGGTCCGAAAGTTGGTGCTTTTCTCAATTAACCATTCCAGTTTCTCTCGCCGTGTCTACGTACGGAACAAATGTCATTTACGTCGTGAGACAAGCGTAAATCGACCAAGTTCTCGAGCGACACTGGATTAAATCGGATAATTCATTACATCACAGTCGTAATTACTTAGTAAGCTTAATATCGCGCTTAAGATTCGAAAACTTGATAAAAGGATATGATGATGAAAGAAAGAAAAAATTTATTGATTTGTTCAAAATTACTGTTTCGGTATTTAATTATGTTAATCGAGTCAAGACGATTTAAAATTATCTCGTATTGCTCGAGTATCTTTTGAGTTGAATTCATAAAGCCTCGTCGTTAGTTTTATGAGAGCCTTTCAAACGGAAAAATAATGACAATAGAAGAATATCAAAGAACAAGAGAGAAATAGTAAGTAAGAAGCGTTTACTAAAAAGGATTCTTCGATTTGATCTTAATGATGTAATTCCGTGATTAAGAGATATGGAAAGAGTCTATCGAGAGTTAACGATACGTAAAGGATCGATCCATCATGTAAATGAAAATCTAATTACAATAGTATGTTCTCTCTTCCTCGAGCACATAATTAGAGGCTTTACCCCTTGATCGTTTGGTCAAAACCGTGCATGATTTATATAACGCTATGTGGCTCCTTTGAATTCGCGACTAATTTACGTCGATGCCCGTTAGAACCACCGATGAGCCTTGTTATAGAACCATCGTTGCATCACCGTACGCTTTCATCGAATTCGAGTCGATTATTGGATATCGCGAACCGAAAAGCCACATTCCGATATATCGATTCGAAATGAGAACATCGGCAAATCGAGAAAAATAGAAAGGAAAAAGAGAAAAAGTTTTCAGTAAATTAATTTGAAAATCTTTCCATCGTCCTTCCGTGTCACGTGGTATACAATCATTTTACCAGGCAGCCATTACTCATGAAGGAAAATAACAGAGAAAAACGCAAAATCGCTCTGGGCTTTATTGAAAATAAGAAAAAGTAATTGCTGGGGAGAGTAAAAAAGAGAGAGAGAGAGCGAGCGAGCGAGCGAGAGAGAGAGAGAGAGAGAGAGAGAGAGTGAGAGAAAGACGTATAGAGAAAGTAAGGGTGGCCAAAGGTGGCTTATCGAGATGTCGTTTCTCGTAAGGGAGCATTTACTTGCACGAACAACTCGTTTCGTTCGTAGTCTGCTGCATGAAGCGACGGTAAACTTGAACGCTTGACGGGAAAGTGAGACGCGTGCCGATCTTCTCGTGAGTCTATGCTTTCGAGGAAGCATTAAACTGTTTCGCGAACGATGTTATACTTAAACGACAGTTCTTTTTTTTTTCTTTTTTTTTTTTCTTTCCGTCGTTCAAAGTGTTAAAAATATTTTACAACGAATTACGAACACGTTCTGTTACGTTGAAAATTAAAGGATAATAAAACGAAAAAAAAAAAATAAAAGGAATAAACTGAAATAAAAAGAAAAAAAAAAAAAGATATAGATACACGAAACGATTTTCTCGATCGATACATTTCTCTCTTTCTCTCTCTCTCTCTCTCTCTCTCTCTCTCTCTCTCTTTCTCTCTTATTTTCTTTACTACTTAAAGAAGAAAAAAATGATAATAGATAAAGATTTTTAAAGAGAATTTACAAGTAAGAAGATCCTTGTATTTCTAATATGTCTGTGCATTCTTCGCGATCTCAACTAACGCAAAACTTTTGTCTCTCATGGCGCGATAGATCATAATTTTTGCTAGGCAAGGTTTTATCGCTTCTTTGGATTACGGTTTAGAAAAGAGAACCCATATATCCGCGTTAATTTAGATCTTGACGGAAGTACACCGGGCGTCGGCGTGTGCACGATAGGTAGGACGTAGTCCTTTCCAGCTAGTCTCGAGAGCGAGACTCTGCTCCGGGGCTCGCGAAATTTAAGTTAACTAAGTCTCTCATTTCCCTCTTTCTCTCTCTCTCTCTCTCTCTTTCTGTCTCTTCTTCTTCTTCTTCTTCTCTTTCCTCCTAGACTAGCGCGTAGCACCGAGGAAAATAAATTTTCCGACTTGTTCTCTCTCTAGCATCGTCACGACGGCGAAACGACGAGCGAGAATGAAAATACAATTTACGCTATTTTGCGCGTTTTATATCTCTCAAAGAGTGGAACGATACTACCCGTTTCTCAGCTTCTTTCGTATAAAAGACAAAAAAAAATATACATATATATATATATACATATATATATATCCATTTACTATAATACTATATCGAGCATTATTTTCGATAGATTGCGGACAGAAGGAAACTCGTCGATAGTTACCTCGATAGCGAGAAGTCAGAAACCCGAGAAGCGAGAAGGGTAGTCAGTCGGCCGTTTAAACGGGTACTCTTAAATAAACTTTGGTGAACGAGAGCATAGACCAGGAAAGAAAGAAAGAAAGAAAGAAAGAAAGAAAGAAAGAAAGAAAGAGTGAGAGAGAGAGAGAGAGAGAGAGAGAGAGAGAGAGATCAAGATACCAAAAGATAAATTCGCTCGGGCGGCGTTTCTATTCTTTTCGAAATGGCTACCGACTCTGAGTTCCACCGTAATTCAATTCTTAAGGGTATCAAACACACAACCCTTTCATTAAGCAGACCCCTTCATCAGCGTAAGAGTCGTGGGGGCGAGAGCTTGCCGGCTGACTGGCTAGCTAGCTGACTGGCTGGTTGGCTGGCTGGCTGGCTGGCTGGTTGGTTGCCTGGATGGAGGGACAACGAAGTTACGTTGCAGAAGTACTTAAAGCGAAAATTCCACGGATCGATAGGTACCTACAGCGTTGCCTCCTGCGAAAATGAACGCTTGCTTCTATCTCTCTCTCTCTCTCTTTCTCTCTCTCTCTTTCTCTCTCTCTCTCTCTCTCTCTTTCCGCACCTTATTTGTCTCAGAGAATCAGGAAGAAAGCTCCGAAGGAGATTCTCGAAGAGAATTAGAGAGAATAACGAGATATTATCTTCTGGCCCCGGTTGCGATTTCATAATTTTATTCATTGGAAAACTTGCGCTGGAAGTATTTCTTTACTCGGTTACGCTCGTAGCAGCACCAATTATTTCGTAACGGTGGTGCTCAGAATAAGAGAAAAAAAAAAAAAAAAGAAAAAAAAAAGAAAAGGGAGCCAGAGAGAAAATATTTCATACGTGTTTATCATTTTCTTCCAATTAATAATTTATATTCTTTAATAATATATATTCTTAATAATATATATTCTTTTTTATAATCGAGTATTAAAGGAAAAATTTTTCTCTACTTTCAGGATATTTTTCTTAGAAAATTGCTGGCCTTTTCTTTTTTTTTCTTTTTTTTTTTTTCATTTCTTTCGTTACTATTATGGCATTAAATATTAGATGGAAAAATATTTTTTTAAACGGTCCAAAATCGATCTCGTTTCATCGAATTACGCCATAGTCAAATCGAAAAGGAAAGAGAGTGAGAGAGTAGAAGAACGGAAGACCTTTAATTAAGCTCTCTGTAACGTTATCGCGAGAGACAGTGAACGCTTTAGTTTCGTCGAAACGACGAGCCACCGGTGTACCAACGAGCTCGATCGTTGTAAACGGGATAATGACACGTTGTCGATCGTTACCAGCTTTTTAATTACTACAAGGAGGAAAGGAATATAGTAGTTTGCACGATTTCGATGCTTTAAATGCGCAACTACATGAAGATCCAAATAAGGGTATGCGCGTTTTTGTATGTGTGTTTATGAACGCACGCGCGTGTGTCTGTGTGTGTGCGTGTGATACACGCCAAGAGAATCAGCAAAGAGTAAGGAAGAATGAACTTTTCACAAAAATGAGTTTTACAAAAGGCAAAGAACTTGCATCGCAGATAAATGTCGTACCGAAATAACCAATCGTACAAATGATGGTATAAAGACGTAAGGAACTCTTCGTTAATTGGCATGCGTTAATTAATATACGGATCATTGTTACATTAAATCAAGCTTTGGTCGTTGCGACGAAACACGACACACGTCCCAAGGGGCAAAATTAGCTGCTCTTAAATTGCCTTTGAAAAGCTTACCTTATGCTTACCGAGGTCGGATTATCGGCCGAATTCTTCGTCTAATTAAGAAAGCGATCGTATCAAAGCAGGACTTTTCGTTTCGGAGGATCGGAACTCGTCGATTATGGCGAATCATCGAGTCACGTATCTCTCTCGCTACGTGTGCCTCTTTCGGTTTGTTAGAAGAATGCAATTTATAAGTAAACGCGAATCATGAATTTTGCATAAATTCGTAATAAAAATGTTTTCTTTTTTTGATTTTCTTTTTTCGGTAGTTTAGGCTTCAGGGAAGGGAATTTCCGAAAAGTAGGTACTAAATTTTCTCGATCTTACTTTCTACGTTCTTAAAGTAAGGAGATAAAATGCGGATCGAGCTTCCAGAGAAGAGT
This sequence comes from Vespa mandarinia, assembly GCF_050613455.1. Classification (NCBI taxonomy): domain Eukaryota; kingdom Metazoa; phylum Arthropoda; class Insecta; order Hymenoptera; family Vespidae; genus Vespa; species Vespa mandarinia. The sequence continues at coordinate 5,353,035 of NC_140818.1, read as the reverse complement.
TTGCGAGCAGGCAAAGAGAGGACGCTCTAATTTTGTGAAACAACAAGAGCAAAGAAACATTCCGCTTAATGCTGACAAATCGGCGGATTAACAGACGGGAAGTATTCCAGGTTCGTCCAGGTTGCTAGCGAGTTCTCTCTTATACTCGCGTGAGAGTAAATTTCTCCGAGCGCCTTCCCAATTTCTCAAAGATTTAAGCGCATCTCGGCCGCTTAAATCACCGCTCGCTCGCCTGCGAATTACTCGGCATAGCTTCGCTCTAAGGGATATATATTACATTTCCCGCGACCTTCTTTCGTTTTCGAGCGTCCAGTTGTCATCAGATGGAAAGAAGAGAAAAATAGTCTGTTTCGTTAAAAAGAGAGATAGAAATATATAGATAGACAAATAGTTTCAAATGACATCTCTGGCACGTCGTGTATTCTCATGTGTCAAACTATACAGTGATATACAGTGAACTTTCCATTTTATTGAAATATATGAACAAAAACGTGAAACATGTAACTTTCTTTGCGATCATTTTTCTCTATATACATTTATTATATTTTTTTTATCTTTACAAAGCTGAAAACGATTAAATGTACTTGTAAAGCGTGTCAACAAAAAAAAAAAAAAAAAAAAAAAAAAAAAAGAAAATTAAACAAAAGAAAAACGACGAAAAAAACAATTAAGGATAACTAGCTCAAAGAAAAACGTGATAAAGAGAGAAAAGATGGAACAATAGATTCTACGAAATTTCATTTTGATCCCTTAGGCTTTCAATATTGTAAAGAAAATTTATCTTATCTGTGCGAAGATGGGTCGCACGAATCTTCACGAGTATCTTATAATGTTCGTCCCATGCCCGTTAAATCATACGATTTTTTATCATCCCTACCTTTGCCTTGTCTCTTCCATAAATGCGCGTTATGGTGAACGAGCGAACGAACCAACCAAGAAATGAATGAGTGAACGTTGAAAAAGAAAGAGAAGAAAAGAGGGCACAGAGAAATAAGGGAGTAAGTAAGAGAAAGAGGGACCAAGCCGGAAAGAGATGTGTATACAGGATCGCGAAGGCCGAGTTTAACGTTTTCGTGCGTGCGACCTGATGCCGGCGACCATATATACGCGTTAATACGGTGATTTAAGACTTAACGCGCGTTCACGAGGGAAGCCGAAGCTCCCCTACGCGTTCGTTTGCTCGCTCGCTTGCTCGCGCGTGTTACTAGCGAGTGTGCGTGCGCGTCCTCGCGCGAAACGAGCCAGCAGGATGTGGTTTGGTGGTCGTGAACGAGATGCGTGGTAAGACACTGGGGGTGACAAAGCATTAATTAAGTCGTACACGTTTATCGGATATTCCCCCGTTGGCTTATGGGCCACGAGCAGGTACGGCTCGGAAGAAAATCACCCGGTATAACGCAATGTCGATGAAATATGTCGTCCGTGGGAGCGAACGGTGCCTCGTAAAACCTCGAGATTAAGGTTTACGAGATGTAAAGAAAAAGAAAGGAATACGTTTTTACGATAAAATGTGTTTCGCGAGTGCATACTTTATCGGTTACGTTTCGTTTAGTGCCTTATAGGCCCCGCCCCCCTCCCTCCAATCCTCCGCCGCCACCCATCTATCCCTTATACTCTTTTTCTCTTTTGGTTTCTTTTTTCATTTCTCGTATCTCCCTTTTTTGTTTCAAAAAATTCCCTTGTAACGATTGCCCAAAGGTATATTTTAATTTTGTTTCATTCGATTTTTAATTATAGGCTCGTTAAGTGGACACATTACATGAATTTATAGAATCTATATGAATGATAATTAATGAATGAACATTATGAATATTTGATAAAATTCTTAAGGTAAAAAGAGTTATCTAATTATATATAGATATTGCATTTTTCTCTTTGAATCTGTTAAAATTCTATAGAGCTTAGTCGTTTTTCGATTTATTACTCACTATTTTATAAAAAAAAAAAAAAAAATCACAAGTCAGTGTGATTTGTACGCTTAGCAACTTTCTAGGAGTAACGTGTCTTGTCTCTTTGAAAGGCTTCATTTTCCTTTCTCTTTCTCTCCCCTCTCTCCGTATCACGTCTCTCGTTTCTCTTCTTCTCCCGAGGCTTTGAACGGACGTGCGAATCACGCGATCGAGAGTGTTACCTCCGTCTCGCGAATTCCGACGCGTTGGGTGGCACGGTAATTGCACGCAATTTTCACTATGGATTAAGAATCCGAGTCTTCCATTGAAACGTAAAAATTGAACGCGGCTCGCATGTAAGCGAGGGGCGGTCTTTCAAAGATTGTCCTGAATCACGACGTACCGTATATCCATTGATTCCTTTTTAAGAAACCGCGGTAAGCTTCTGAATTTGGACTTCAAATATTGTATGGAAAACGATGGGAGGAGCCGGGCTTCCTTTTCGGCGCACGAACATTGGTGAACCGGTGTTAAAAGTGGGACCGTTCAAAAAGAAGAGCTCCACCTCGCCGAAAAGAAACGACCTATACCGATGTAGACAAGATCGAGATGTCTAAATCATCGACATTTTCTTTATTCCTTTCTTTTTTTTTTTTTCTTTTTTCTTTCTCTTTCTTTCTTTTAATTTTTTTTATTTACTTATTTATTTATTATTTCTATTTTTTTTTTCTTTTTTTTTTTTTTAAAGAAAATTTTAAGAATTCTCTACTCGAAGCATTAAATTCACGAAAGTTTAATAGATTTATATTTATTTATTTGATCGATCGCGATTGTTCTTATTTTTTTGTCTTCCATTTTCCGTGGCTTACAATTCAGCATGAATGGCTCAATTGTATGAATTTTCAAAATAAGCAGTATGATAAAACGATAAAAATAATGATACGATACTTGTTTAACATACATGTACATTTACATCATTGTAATCGATTCGACATTGTGAGCGATTTAAAATCGCAAGACCGACCTAGTTTTGATTTATTGCACGAGGATCAATCCGCCCAAAATTACTTCCGCTCTTTTACGTGACAAACTTTGTGCATGAATAGTCGTACTTCCGTACGTGAGTCGACGTCCGTCGTGCCTTTTAATTTTTTTCACATAATTATCTCACCCGACGGCCTAAGGTATTCTTATTTCTCGGTAGAAACATGCAAAAGATGTAAAGATCCGTTCAAGATCGGATCGACGAACTCGCCTGACTTTCATTGACACGATCCAATTTTATAATACACGATTTCTGCTTATGTATCAAAATTTTTGTAACTTCATGTACTTCTTTTCTTATCTCATTTGATTTTATTTTCTTCTTCTTTTTGATTTAACATGTTTAAGAAACAATCTCCTTTAATTCTAACTCATAAAAATAAAAGATGAAAGATCAAAGGAAAAATAATCGGCATAACATATTGGATCTTTCACATATATATATATATATATATATATATATATATATATATATATTTCATTTGAAAATGGAAAGAATGAAACGAAGAAATGGTTCGATTAAATCTGAACGTAGACGGACATGCGAGGAAGGAAAAGTACAAAGTAAGGCGAATTAGCGAAAGGAACGAATTGGTGCACGTAAGAAAGGAGAAGAAACGTAAAGTTCGCGGAATCGCAGAAATTTCGAAAGCGTGTTTCGAGTCCATCAAGAGTGTCGGGCTCTTGCTCGTTTGGTAAATAGCGTGAGAGAGAAATGAAGAGAAAGAGAGAAAGACAAGACCGAGCTCTCTCATTTGCCGATGGATCGTGTTGGTACCTTAGAGCAAGCTTAATGCATTACTTGCACGCCAACCGGTCTCGGAAACTTATTGGCGCGAAGGAGACACTTTGTCCGAACGTATATACGCGTAAAGTACTTACTTTCCTTGAATTGACAGAAGATCTGAATCCATCGAGTACAAACAAGAATCATGGAATTTTTTTCTATCACTTTTATCCTTGAAAAGGATCAATCTCATTGTCATCGAATACAAGATCCTAAATCTTGAATAATATTTTCTCATCCATTAACATTGATTCATTTAATTACCTTTGTTATCAATGATTGTTATAATTCAACGATCGTATGCTTTTATTATTCCAAAAATTTCTCTTATTCGATTATATTCCCTAAATTTAGAAACTTTTGAATCATTGTTTAAACAATTATACAAGTCGGTACACGTATGTTCACGCGTAGGAACGTAGATACGCTTTTCGAACTACACAGTGTTTAATGGAATTACTGATTAGGACGTCATTATACGCAATGAGCCGGAAATGTTGATCCGAGTAGCTTTGAATTATACAGAATACAAAGCGCGCGCGAAAGAGAGAAAGAGAGAGAGAGAGAGAGAGAGAGAGAGAGAGTGAGAGAGAGAGAAAGAGAAAGAGAAAGAGAAAATTAATGTACTCGAATATACGCGTCGGTTTCTGCTTTTTGAAACAAGTTACCGAAACACTAATTCTGCGAAATGAATATAAAATGTCCCAATGGTATACGCATTAGTGTTTCATGATATTGCCTCGTTTCTGCGATTTATGACGACTACGTCGCGGTTTATCGTCGTTCTGATAATTCTTTCATTTCGAACTTACACGAGTAATTCGTACATTTTCCTGTCGCTAACTCGCTACGCTAGAATTTCTACGCAATCGTTTTTTACGGATATTAAATGCATGTTTTATAAATAAGATAACGCACGTATGACGTATGCAGATTGTTTCTGAAAAATCCTAAAAATGGTATACTCGTAATCTTTTTATTATAACAAAATTCATGCAAAGAAATGCATTTTTAACGTATCTTTTGACAATGGGATATCCATTTTACAATCTACCTTATTGCTATTTTACATCGACACAATTTTCAGCAGTGGGACATTTTACAAATTGCTCGATAATTACAACGCGTGCGATCGTTAATACGCATGGTTGTTTTTGCATAAAGACGATCAAATAATTCACTCGATAATACAGATAGATTCCTTCTACGATTACGATGTAAGATTATTTTATGACATAAATGAGTCGTGTTGTATTCATTTCTAAAAACATATGGAATCGTATAAGAGAAAAAGAAAAAAAATTATCAACGAGAGAGAGAGAGAGAGAGAGAGAGAGAGAATGAGTGAGAGAAAGAATGATTTGTCGTTTAGGATTAAAACATCCAAAATTGGCTCGTGACTGAAAGCTAGTAAAGGCTCTCTCGAAGGCGTGTTTTCGGCTCGGAACGAGGGCCAAAGAAGAATGCAAAAGGGGGAGATCGGATCCCATGGGAGTGGACGTTACAACCTGCCCAATGTACACGCGTTACGAGCTACGAACTTTGCGGGAGAGTCGCTTTTAGAAGAGGAGGAAGTCTAAAGGCACGAGTCTGTATCAGGATATAGGCTTGAGAGTAGCAGATGTAAGGGACGTTTGATTGGTAGGCAAAGGGCAGAGGATTAATCTGGTTATGGCATGCAACCGAGTGTGTTAAAGCTCGCACCGGACTACGTTTCTACGATGAAGTACGTTCTTATAAGGGATTATTCATGTTCCTACGGACTGATATAGCTGGTTCGACGTCCATTATAAATATAAACCTATTGTAAATATAAATCTAAATCTATCTGAGTTCTACTCACGTCACGTGCATCCTTCGCTTTAGGTTTTACGAAGAATCCGTTCTGGACATTTTTACTTTGCTTCCTTTCATTATTCGATCTTTATTTTTAAACAAATTCGAAAGCTCTTAATCGTCGTCACAAACTTATAAGTATAATCAATAGAATACGATCGATAATTATTGAATCGAAATTATTCAAACGATATATCGTAGAAGAAAAAATCATGTATCGTATTAATTTCTTTTACGTATCGTCGATGAGGCCTATCTCTCCTTTTTTCTTTTTTTTTTTTTTTCTTTATTTTTCTTTTTTCTTTTCGTTTATAGAATACATTCGAGGATATAAAAATTTCATCGTAATGATAATCGCATCAACATACTACGTATGACCATTTTAGTTTTAGTTTCAGAATTATCGCGATCGTACGGTTATACCGATCCCAAGAGTCCGATACACGTTGCATCCATGATTCAACCGGACGCCACTTGAGCTAAACTCGAGCTATTGTACGAGCTGTAATTTGCGAACACTCGCTGTAATTTCCGGATAAATAAATGTTCTTGCATGCGTCGTGGGATATCCTTTGTTCCTTAGAGCAAAGTCGATTTTCTTAGAGCAAAGTATTCATTGAAATTCATTAAAACAATTGCTAACGTTTATCTCTAAGTGTTTTTCTTTTTCTTTTTCTTTTTTTTTTTTTTGCGATAACAAAGATAAGCACATGCATCTTTTAATATCTAAAGTATCGAATATTAATCAATGCGTTAAGATATCCTGTTACTAATGTTAAAATTAATTAGTAATCATATTTAAAAGCTAATTAATAATATAGTTATCTTCTATATTCGTTATGAATCATTTTGATCTTATAAGAAAAAGATGAAACATCGTAAAGAAAAAAAAAAAAAAAAAAAAAAAACAGAGAGAAAAAGAATCGAAAGTTTTTGATAATAATCAATATTTTCCTTTTACGAATAATCATTCTTATTCTTAGAAATTCATGCGAATTTATGTTGTTGTTATTCGAAAACTTCGGCGATTCCGTGAAATCGCACGGTTGTTCGTTTAAACCGTGACGGCAATTAATAAAAGGAGAAGAGAAAGAAACGGGAGAAAGGAGAAGGAGAAAGGATGAGAAAGAAGAGAAGGAAAGAAAAGAGTTAGGCAGAAAGATTTCGAAGCCGAAGGAGGGCGCACGATCATGATTGCGCGAGCTTCGAGTTTTGGTAGAGGAGAGAAGAAGGAGGAGTTGAGAGGAGAAGAGAGCTCGAGCGAGGATCGAGAACGTGGAGGTGGGAAAAAGGAAGGGTTGGAAGAGGCAAGGGAACACGCAAGATTCTTCCCTTTTTTCTTTTCCCTCGATCCTCGTAGCCCTCTTCCTTCCTTCTTTCTCTTGGTCGTTGCACGTACGAGATTCCTCTGTGTACGCATGGTATAAGGGAGGTGTGACGTCGGCGGCACCACGAAAATTTATCAGCCGATTCAATGCCGCGGCGTTACTCGCGCTAATTTATACACACTCGCCGAAACCACAAGAAGCGACCAGTGGTGCTCAGCTTTCTCGGTGAATTCCAACGAAATGGCGAGCCGTAACGAGCTACCCTATTTTATTCGACATTCCAACGAGAATCGCGTTCATTGGCCTCGTTCAATGCACTTCCTCATCCTCTACCTTATCTCTTCCTTTTCTACCTTCTCCTTATTTCTAACTTATACACAAATCCTTGTCTTTTCTTCATAATTATATTAAAATTATACAACAATTTTATTTTCAATGATAATTCCAAAAATTATACCGTATACTTATCGTTGCCCATTATATTTCATTTAACTCTAGAATTCTTCACTTTCTGTAACTTTATTTTTGAGTAAATGTTTAAACTAAAGCTTTACTCCTTTTCTTTCAATCATCTTCTCAATTTTCGTCACGGACAAACGATTCGAAACGAAGAGCGATCGTAACGTATCGAAGAAGAATGGTTATTTGGAAAACTAAGAGCGATCGGTAATCTTTATATCGTGGGGGTCGTTTATTTTGCACTCCGTTTATTTCGCACGTTTATAACAGTTCGCGTTTGGACGGGCAAAAGTGTCGCTGCAATTTCGCGTCGAACGGCGTATCCGATGATGGAAACCTTCGACGCCACGGGGAGACCGTCAACGTTCGTAGCCCAAATACATCGATCATTGAGAATGAACGGTGCATACAACGATGCACGTTGGTATGATATATCGGTTCGCGTTACTCCCCTACTCGTTTTGGTTCGATACTCGGCTTTAAAAATAAAAGAATAACAGATAAGAGAAAAAAGCTTATAGACGAAAAGGTCAAAACTTGATCGATCGTACATATTCAACGATCTTTATAATCTTATACATTACATTATATCTAAATGAGGATTAACTTAAAAAGGATTGGAATAACGATACATTTCGAGCACGTTGGTTTATCATTAAAAGACACCGAAAGAAGTGGAAATGTAATTTAGAAGAAAAAAAAAAAAAAAAAAAAAATGTATAGTTAACGAGCACGAATCGATAATGGATATATAATGGTACGAACTATTATCGAAGATCCATACCGACGGAACTGAAGAAAAGACCTTTCAAATGGTCCACTAACGATTGGTGGGTCAGCTACACTAAAGAGAACCAGTAGTTCTCTATCTTTCTCTCTCTCTTTCTTTTTTAACGATAGCACCTACCTATCAAATGGATCTTTCACGAAATGAAACGAGCGATAGCGTCCGTGAAAGTCTCGTTCGAATGGTATGTTTGATCTATCGTGTATTGTGTAACACACCGACGAAAGTAATGGTGGTGATAGAGACACGTAGGTTTTGTTGGAGCTTAATTTTATTCAAAGAAGAAAGAGAGAAAGAGAGACGAAGAGACGTTGATACGAATGAAAAATTATCTAACGCTACGGTTTTTAAGTTTTGGACTGTGGTACATCAATAGCGGCACCGGCGATTATTAAGCAACACATTGTTCGTGCTTGGAATCCGAAGATCCAAGGACAGAAAAAAAAATGAAAAATAGAGAGAGAGAGAGAGAGAGAGAAGAAAGAAAGAAAGCTAGATTAAGTTATTATGTCAGAAGCAAAGCACTATTGCAATATAGAAGGTAATAATAAAGAATAAAATATAACATACAAAATAAATAAATGAAATAAACAATAACGTAAAATATAAGATAAAAACTACAAAGTCCAATAGAAAGGAAGGAAAATGGAAGTATAATAAAAGAAATACGAAATATTAGATGGGAGAAAGTTACAGAGTAGAAGATGGAAGAGGATGTCATAAAGCAACACCTTGGTGGACACTTTCAGTGGAAAACTATGTTCCTTAGGACGAAGAAACGAAAAGAGAAAGAAGAGAATGAGTGCAAGAGATGGAGAGAGAGAAAGAGAGAGAGAGAAAGAGAGAGAAAGAGAGAGAGAGAAAGAGAGAGAAAGAGAGAGGATAAGAAAGAAGAGAAAGTGTGAGGAGAGACAAGGATAAAAAGTAATCAATTCCGTCGAATAAAGTTCGTTACGTTGGCTCGATATATAAGGCCGCTTAATATCTATCATTTTGTACATTGATTGTTACTTTTCACGGGGTGGGCAATGCGCTACCCCGCCGTGACGGCAGTGTGCAGCATACCGCAGGGCCCAAACGTTCCACACAAGAACGTACAGTGCACAACATACGAGCGAAGAAATCGTGTTACCGACAGGATAGAGTAGACAGCCATGGCCACAAATCTATAGATCGGTTGGTAGCCCAGCACAAGTAAGCATTCTAAAACATTATGTCAGTAATTAATTGTCTGCCAAGAAATGATGCGGCTATCTCACGCGACCGATGCGAAGGGGCCCCTCGGCCTTTCCCTTTATCCCCACTCCTCGTCCTCCTTCTCTTCCTCTTTTCTTACACTTTTTCTTTCTTTTTTTTCTTTCTTTCTTCTTTTTTCTATTCTTTTCTTTTTCTTCTTATATAATATTACCTCCTCTTCTCTCTCTTCTCCTATCTCTTCCCAACGAAGACGATCTTCTTCCATATGTTTCTTTCTCCTCTTTTTTCTGACTGTATTCACGTTTTAGACAAGACCCCAGGGAATTCCTTATGCTCTCGACATAGCGAAAAATGTAGATAACAGGATATTATCTCTAAAACGAACGTGAAATATCAAAAAATCCTTTCTGGACCATAACGTTTTATATCGGAATTTAAATGTACGTATGTATATATGTTTGTATATATGTATGTATGTGCGTGCGTGCGTGCGTGCGTGTGTGTGTATATATATGTGTGTGTGTATATATATATATATATATATATATATATATATGTGTGTGTGTGTGTATATCCGCTTTAATGTCAAAACGTCTGGATGGATTGTCTGGAAATTTTTAGTAAAATATATAATTGTTACTGAATGAATATCTACTGAAAATTTTCAATCGATCCGTCTTTCAATTTTAAAATGGTCAAATCTCCGATATTATAAAAATAAAAATAAAAAAAAAAAAAAAGATAAAAAAAAAATAAAAAAAAAAAAAAATAAAATAAAATAAAATAAAACAAAATAAAAGAACATTGAAAAAAAATCGGTAAAATTCTTTTCACAGCTGAAAGCTTTAAAATGGATATAACAATTAAAGCGAAAAAGTGAAACAATATAAAGTAATGTTATTTTTAGTACAGTTTTAAAAATAATATTTAATATCGATCACTCTTTTATCTTAAACTAATTGGGGATAGTGGGCGAGAGGGACGAGGGTGGCGGGCGGCGGATTCGGGGGGGACTGCATTTAAGTATAATAAATATTTCTTCCTTTTTTTTTTTTTATTCGTCTTTCTCATCGTCTTCCTTTCTCTAAAAGAAAAGAGCACAAGCCGACCCTTCGTCCATCCTCTTCTCGATCGTTCTCGGACTAGCAATGCATTTAAACAATCTCTTTATCTCCGACTCGGCACTCGAGGCGACGCGACTGCTAATAATCAGAGGAAAACATTCCTCGCGGACTTGCTAGGCACACCCCATAGAGTGCTCCTTCTTTAATTTTTCTTATTTTACACGTATTTTACACGCCCTTTGTCCCTGACTTTCTTATTTCCTTTCTTTTTCTTCATTTCTCTCTTAGTTTCTTCAAGCCTCTCCCATTCCTCCTTCACGCATTATATCTCTTTTTGATCTATCGGCTTACAATGTACGTCGATATGTCATCGTTTTTCTTCGTCCTTTTCTTCTTACAATATCTAACAATAAGTTTCTTACTCGCTCTTTGTGAATCGTATAGAAGAAGAAGCTTTAAAGAAAAGTAATAGAAATACGCCTCTGCGGTTTCATTCTATCTTTATCAACATCCCTATCGTGGTCTTTCATGGCCATCGTTGGATCGTGCAAAACGATGAAATAGAAAAAAAGAAGACATGAAAAAAGAAAAAGAAAAAGAAAAAAAAAGAAAAAAAAGGAGAAAAAAAACAAGGTAAAAAGGAAAGAGCGTGCGGTCACGGGCAAACGGGGAATGCTCTCACGAGCCATACAATAATTTTACGCGAGCATTGTACAATTTGATAATCATTTTGCCGTTGAAGTCACCCGTTCATTAGCATATTTAATTATGAATATTTAAGAGTTTTGGCCCAGCGGGACGGCAACGTCCTAACCGGCGAGGTCTTTTCTTTCTCTCTCTCTCTCTCTCTCTCTCTCTCTCTCTCTCTCTTCTTTCTTCTTCTTTCTTTCCTTCTTTCCTTGTCTCTTCTTCCCTCCCTTCCTCCCTCTCTCTCTCTCTCTCTCTCTCTCTTCCTTTCTCTTTCTCTCTCTCTCTCTCCTTCTCTCTTTCTCTTCAGCGTATTAAAATAAAGCCTGCATGGTGCATGAGGCTCCGTCGTAAATTTCGTCGGACACACAAGGACTGGTTGTTGCTCCGATCTCGCATGGAAAGACGACTAAAAAGATATCTGGAAGACAGGCATACGATACGTATTGCCACTAGCGGTGTAATACGAAAGAAAAAAGGATAAGAAAAAGGATAAGAAAAAAAAAACAGAAAAGAAAAGAAAAGAAAAGAAAAGAAAGAAAAAGGAGGTGAGGCCCATCCTTTGCACGCTCGCGCACACGCGCTTACAGACTCCACGGACGACCTTTATCTTTCCTCTCTTATCGTTCTCGTCTCTTTCTCACTGTTTCTCCTCTTCTCTCGTCATTTTCTTCATCTGCTGGTAGTCTCAAAGATCGAATGAATTCCACGACACGCTCGAACCTCTTTCCTCATTCCCTTCTTCTTTTCCCTTTCTCGAGAAAAGTCTTTTATCTTTCTTTCCCAGGACATTGTACCCTGGCAGGTTTCTTTGACATTGGCGACATGAGGCCTCTTTCTGCCGAAACAATTCGACTGAGCTGGATTTCTCGCATACCGTTTTCTCTTTCTTGTTTGTCTCTCTTGCTCTCTTTCTTTCTCGCGTATAGCCCACGCATTATAATAGCGGCACTTTAAAGGGACGGACGATGAATAGGGTGCGTATAGAAGCTTCTAGCACCTGCGAACCATTATAATGAGAGAGAAAGAGAAAGAGAGAGAGAAAGAGAGAAAGAAAAGAGAGAGAGAGAGAGAGAGAGAGAAAGGGAGGCCAGTATAGCCTTTTTCTTTTCTTTTTTTCTTTAAATAATACGTAATGGGCTCTAATAATTAGTCGGAGAACATCGGCAGGGTGTGTAAAACTAATGCCAGCGTAGTGGAAGGGCTGCGGGCCAGAAATCATTTACATGACCGCTCATTTGTTCCCTTTCTCTTCTTTTTAATTGCCCTCACCCTTTCTCCTCTCTTCTCAAGATACCTCTCTACGATCCCACAGTTATTATTATCTCTACGCTCACCGACTACTAATGATCAGACTTGATCTGAGTCTATCCTTTGAGATTCTCAAAAATGTATTGTAAGTCATCGCCCGAGTGATTTAAAATATTTATTGTCTTTATATGGGTATACATATATCATCGAATAACGAACGCGTTAATTAGGATTAATTAATTTACTTTTTCTCACGTTTTTCTTTAGCGAGTTTTCAAAGTTAACCGATTCGATAGAACGAACGACCTTGACCATCTCTTCTTTCCGTCAACGTATTTGCCTTCGAGGAAATTAAATATCACTTTTTACTGTAATTATGGCAGAATCACATCCTCGAAATATACCACGGCGGGGTGCCGAGTCAGTATGGCAGTTAAATAAATTTCGCCATAGCTCGCTCCGCTGGTACCCTCCGAGAGAATCGAGACAACGAGCCTCGGAGTCATCGTCTTCAACGTTTTCAGGTCATTGTGAGACCCTCTCGTAAAAGTCAAAGCACGACGATGATACGCCTATAAACTCGAATTTTATCTCGTTATTGTCTCCGAAATGGCATATCGATATATACGATATCGACTGATAAAATAACTTGGTAATTGAGAGAACGATTTTATTCGGTGGTCCAATCTTTTCGGATAATAGTCCTTTTATCCGCATTGTTTCATAACCAAGTAGTGCTTTTAATGTTATTGAAAAACTTTACCGGGAACATTTTTTCGTGCCATTGTGTATTTATTCCTTTTTCATTTTTCGAATAAAAGGTGTGCAGTAACGTTAAAGAGACGAGAGGAGGCATTTCGTATGGTTAAGAATTATTGCCCCGTTCCACGTAGGTCTGTACATACGAGTAATTTCTCGTTTGCCAAACCGTAAATCAGTGGAAGAGAGAAGGGGCAAGGGGGACAGGGGACCTCGCTCTGATCTTGATTTAACCCTCCTATAGAGTTTGCGTCGACTGCACGCTCAAGATGTCGGGCCAAAGCGGATGTAGCTTTATTAAAGCGATGTAATCGATTTTCATCGCGTTTATCTTTATTGCTGCGAATGCTTCAGTGTCGCTATCAAAAAGATAAGCGTACAAATAAATGTCGAGCATTTATTTAAAAAGAATTTTCATTGAATGAACTATCAGCAGGCTGTTATACCGTAATACCGGATCTCATTATCCTTTGAAAGCATTCTACCTCTTGTCGTCGAGATACCTTGTCCCGGAGAAGTAGCTCCGGTAATAGGCGGTGTGCGGGGTGCGGGGTGCGGGATAGGGGGGGTCAGGCAGGAGGGAAACTTATACGCAAAATTATAAGCGGAAAATTATATTAATATATAATTTTTTCTTCCCCGTAATATTTCTTTTTCGTTTAACGACACAATGTTGAACGTGTCAAGGATAAAGGCAAAGTCGCGAAATTACGAGCACGTTCGTTCGTGCAGCTACAAGCCGAAATGAAACAATTAAAATCCGTTGTAGAGGCTGCTCGAGGAGGGACTTGAACGCCGTAGGGGAGTTAATTGCATTTCCCTCGCGTTAACGTCAGAAAAAGATACCGTCCGACTTAATTCGGCACATACGCAGTACCTACCGAGCTCGCCCTGGAGCGAGAAGGACAGATGGATGAACGAACAGACAGAGAAAGGGGTGGAAATAGGACGGGCGTAATCGCAGCACAGAAATCATTCGTCCACCGATTTATTACTTTTAATTAGTATTAAATTCAATCCGGCCGGTTCTCGCTGTAGGTGGCACGTTTACATCATGTAATTTGTGTCTTCCGTTATGGTCATTTTCTTGTGGCGTGCCCACGCATTATCGAGATGGCCGCGGCTCCTCGCCTCTGGAGTCCATTATATCGGCGATGGTTAAAACTAAAAAGAAAGGATGCGTGTATACGTTCTTCGGAAAAAAGAAGCTAATTGTAAAACGAGAGAGAAAGAGAGAATGAAAGAGAAAGAGGAAGATAATGTTGAAAAAGAATGTGAATCGATTGAAAACGTGTGAAACGATGTGAATCGATACAAAACGCTTGAACACAAAAATTAATATATTAACATTATATTTTTGCTTCGTTATTATTGTTATTGTTATTTTTATTTTCTTTTTCTTTTTTTTTTGTTTTTTTTTTATTTAAATACTAAACGCATTATTTTATTTTTTTTTTGTTCTATTCTGTTATATCGTTAAATAATTTCCATGAAATTGTTCGGGCACACGTGACATAATTTCGAGTCGATAATATCGACGCTTTGCTTTACACGTTGAAAACGTGATTTGGTAACTGGTAATTATCGGCGAAATTGGGACTGAAGCGGTTAATGAAACGTAACGATATCGATGACGCGAATCTAGTTCGTATCATTAACACGTTCGTAATCCATCTCAGAGGATGCATGATCGTTTGTAGAAACGTTCTTATGAACGGATCGTTATTTAAACGCCTATCAAAACGTCCAACTAGAATACTCTGAGCATAAGCCGGTTTCATGGACCGTTCGTTTCCACCGTGTCTACGTATCCTCATAGCCCTACGCAAAGCGAGAGGATTACGCATCTCGATTCCTTGCTTGGGTATCGTATCACGATTCTCTAGTATCCTCTCACGATAGAAGATTACGTTTCGCTAGCTTATCTTACTACTAGATAACACGAACTTTCTCAGCTTTGTCTAATACCATTAATGCCGCCTTTGATGGTTTACGAAATATATCTCAAAGGTAACGACATCATTCTGAATTGCTTTCTATATGTATTGATCGATTAATTGAATCCTCAATTTTTCAATGTCGATAGGACATTGAAAATTTTACCATTTCCCTTTTTTGCCTTCCTTAAGCTTCTTTCAATATTCATTCATTAGGGAGACATCGAAAAGACATGAAAGAGAAGAAACAAAAAAAAAAGAAAAAGAAAAAGAAGAAGAAGAAGAAGAAGAAGAAGAAGAAGAAGAGAGCGTGCGAGAGAAGAAAGAAGAAAAAAAAAAGAAAAGAAAAGCAGGAGAATGCGCGTGTAGTGCACATGCGACGGGAGCTTAAATCTGATTTAAGTCACATATCGTGTCGCAGTGTTTATGCCGAAAAAAGACAAGATGCCTCCCGTGAGCTACCTTAAATTTACATCAAACTATACCTACGCTTTAATTCTTGAATGCTTCGTCTTCCCTCCCCTCTCTTTCTATTTCGCTTCTTGCATTGCATCGTTCTCTTTCTTTCTTTCTTTCTCTCTCTCTCTCTCTCTCTCTCTCTCTCTCTCTCTCTCTCGAACTCCCTCTTTTTTCCTTTTCTGAACGAGCGAGCAAGCACCGGTCCGCGGGCATTGGGCCATTCCGGGCCTACCCGTATCTCGCCTTTTAATCTTATTACGGACCCAGGACGGAAGATATGCCCGAGACGTATCATTTTCGCCTTCCCTAATTTATCACTTTCCATAAAGTGCGCGGCCTCTAACCGCGCGGATTTTGTAACGCGGATGATAAATCGTTCACGACCGAACGAGACCGGTTCAGCATTAAGGAAAATGGGTGAGAGAGAGAGAGAGAGAGAAATGGGGAAGTCCGGAAACAAAGAGGAGGATATAGATATATATATATATATGTATATAAAATAAAGTAACTTTATAAAATCGAAAAATGGGATAACGAGTAACATGCTGCAAAATTTCTAAAGTCTCCTGTCGACGTTTCAAAGCTGATTAAATATCGTAAACGAGGGATGATAGTGTATAAATGATTATGATAAAATTTTACGAAGAATTATTTTGAGATTTTTTTCTTTAAAAATGTCAAAAGTTTTGCATTCCAAAAGCAATATATTTTTAATAGATGTAACATTGTAAAAAGAGAAAATATTAAAAACGAAGATAATTGATATATTTTCTCTAATGTCGAAGAAAGTTAAAAATTTATATAGAATTGTCATCCAGTTGGAATAGCTTTTAAAAATGAAGCTATGCCTTCGTTGCCGATCTAAGAAGATATTCTAAGAAGATATTCGATCATTCTCGTAAATAATTGGTCGATCCTATACGAGGCTTCTATCGTTCAATATCGTCACCAACAGGATTTTCCCAGGCTGATCCCGAAGGTAAAGGAAATATAGACGTAGTGGCACGTATCCTGCCTATAGGAGTACCGAACAGGGCAAGGTGAGAAGGTGGGGAGGAGGAGGAAGGTGAAGGCGTTCGGTCGACGCAAGGCAAGGCGTCAGGCTTAAGGCCTTAAAGCCCGTGCAAAAAGGTCGTAAAACAAAGGAAGGCCCTATTTAATAAGATTACCGCGTCTCGAGGAGATTGTGTTGCCCGACTCTCGAGTATCGGATAACGTAAGCTACCTAAGGGGCAGCGTTGTGCGAAGACGCAGAGAAGCGAAAAGAGAGAGAGAGCGAGAGAGAGAGAGAGAGAGAGAGAGAGAGAGATGGATTGACAGAAAAGAGAAGATAGTAAAGAAACGAAAGGAAGAAAAAATGAAAAAAAAAGAAAAGAGGTCTTAGAGACGATAACGTCGTCGATGCTCGTTGAATTTTTATTCATCACTTCTCGTACACTCTCGATAATACCTTTCCGATTAAATTTCACGATTTTTCGCTCTTTTCTCTTCTTCGTATTACTACTTAAAGATAAAAAAAAAAAAAATAAAAATATCACGAAAGATTAGGCTACACGGTGAGAAAAGAAAAACATTAGCTTAGACGTTTACAAAGAAATGATTCATAACGAGAATGAACTAATCGTGATGTAGGTGTATCCAATTTTTTTTTCGAAATACTTCTCAACATCGTATATCTTTAATGAATTACCTTACTCATTTAGGTAGAATAAATACGTTCGGACGTTTAGATATATGCAACTTGAAACAAATTGATTTTATTATATCGAATAATCCAATCATTATTATTAGAAAACGGAGAAATATTCTAATAATCTATTTGTTATAATGTTTTTCAAATTCATCGAAACCGTGAAACTTCTATCTATCTTTTTTTTTTCTTTCTTTCTTTCTTTCTTTTTTATTATTATTATTATTTTTTTTTCTTTTTCTTTTCTTTCTTTCTTTTTTCTCAAAGAAAGATTTATCTGCAATGGAATGAACCTGAGACTTCCGGATACAAATTCATTCGTTCATTTGTTCGTCCGAGCGAAACGCCAAGAGGCAACTATGGGACTCGTTCTTCCTCGCTTTTATATCTTCTGACGTTGACACGATCGTCGGGAGACGAAGACGTTAACGGCCGTTTGCCGTCGGCCGTAAGCTCGCTCGAACGGAGACTCGAATACTCTCTCTTCTATCTCTTTTTCTCTTCTTTTCCGTCCGTTATGACTCGTGCTCGCGCTCACTCGTCGAACTGGCAGACTTTTTTACTGTTGTTAACGTCTTTTCGGATGGTCATCGAGCGGCCGTCACGCGTCGACGCCTCTGCCAGCAGCGTTTTGTCGCTTGATGAGGACGACGAAAGATCTTCATCGTGTTTCTTCGCCTTGTCGGTAATTATGTCAACGAGACGTGCGATTTATCGCACCAACTACTCACAAAACGGTACTACGTTTTTAGTCTGAAAACTTTTATTCGTTGTATAAGTGTATAAGGAATCGGGATTAAAGAAATGAGAGAGAAAGAGAAAGAGAGAGAGAGAGAGAGAGAGAGAGAGAGAGAGAAAAGAGCTAGGTCAGATCAATGAACCCTATTGTTATTTTTTATTTTTACTTTAATTTAATCTAACATCAAAAAATTTTCACGAAGCATAGATTTTCTATATTATTTAATAAATATCTTTATTTGTTTATATGTCCAGTTTCATATGTTACGATAACGAGCAACCGATAACGGAAATTACACAGCTGTGCTGCACTATCGTGTGATAGCTAAGTGGGGAATTTGGATACGATTAGCCACGATTAGGAGATACGACATATGTTGTCTATATCGTTGTATAAGCTCATACCTATATTTACAGAATGCTGGATTAATACTGTCAATATGAAATGTTTTTTCTGTTGTTAATATTATATTTATATAAAAAATTATATCTTTTCGAACGCGAAATAAAGTTTCTTTTTAGTTGAGCATTTAGATATCATAGTCATTTTAAAGTATACGAAAGAGAAATAGATAGATAAAGAGAAAGAGAGAGAGAGAGAGAGAGAGAGAGAGAGAGAGAGAGAGAGAGAGAGAGAGAGAGAGAGAATTTATACAAATTCTTCTTCGCAAAGAAAAATTCGAATACGTCCAGACGTGACTGCGTAACGAATAGGATTAAGATCCATCGAGAAAGGTCTTGCTTCTCGGCCGTGGGTAGGGGGAGGGGGATGAGAAGTTCGAGAGAGTATCGAGTTTCCACGCGGATCGGAGCAGGCGGCTGCGCGTAATTACCGGAGAAAAGATTCGCTCGGTATCACTTAGCCGGCTTCTCCCGAACGATCGCGTCTCATTAGCATAACCCTTTGGACAAGGAAAGGGGAAAAGGTTTGGCGAGCTGTTCGAACGCGCTTTGAAATCGAAATACGGCCGACGAGCTTGATAATCCTCGAAGAAGGATGAAAGAAAGAAAAGGAGAGAGAAAGAGAAAGAGAAAGAGAGAGAGAGAGAGAGAGAGAGAGAGAGAATGATGAAGGAGAATGCATGTGTCGGTCGAATTTCGATTATATTGCAAACTATTCTTGTCTTATTTTCCAACGAAGAAATGAATTTTCTTGCTCGACCTACGGACAAATGTAAAAGGATGCGATTATCATCGAGATTCATGATCGAAATTCTCAAAAGAGTAGACGAATAAACGCAATGAATTCGTCGAGATGGTATAGTATAGTTACAGAATGAGAAAAGAAGAATGAGAAGGAAGAGAGAAGGGAATTTAAGAATCGTTTTAAAAACCGTCGCATTCGTCCTTCATGTTGATGAATCGTCCATGAGGATGCCATGAGTTCGTGTGTGAATCATCGAGAAATGAAAATTTATGACGGTATATTTATCATCATGAAAAAAGGACTCCTCGAGAATTCGGTACGTTAGATCGAATCTATCGATGATAATCTTCGAGGTGAGGATGCTTTTTTTCTTTTTTTATTTTTTTTTTTTTTTTTTTGAGACGATCAAAGATATTTTTGCATCGTGTTTTAATATTCGGTTGCATTTTGAAATAATTATAATTATTGTCATTACAATTACATTAGTTCCTTTTTACCGATTATCAAATATATTCGGAAGAATGAGTTATCCTTCTCCTTCGTCGCGCAATATACGAGTTAATGTACGGTTCTATTTACGTAACGTATGAGAGGCGATAATTGGAGAGTCTAATAGTAGTAAGGTAGGAACTGGTCATCAATCGATCGATAGGAAGAGAACGTTTCTAACGTCGCATTCGATCAATCGATTCTGTCTATTGGGAACGGAAGACGCTCTTAGCAAACGCTAAGACAGTATACTCTCTCTGTCTCTCTCTCTCTGATTCTCTGTCTGTCTCTCTCTCTCTCTCTCTCTCTCTCTCTGACTCTCTGTCTGTCTCTCTCTCCTCTCTCCTTCGATCTTGCTTTATTGACGACACAATAGGGTAATCGAGTGACGTGCGTAGCGATACTGATCGATAACATCTAATTCGAAGAATTGAATTCGCTAACGTTTATCTTCGAGGATATCACGAAGAAATTTATATTATCTCTTCTTGATTATTTTTATATAAACAACATTGTACCTGGAGGAATATCTGTAAAATTAATATGCAAATATATCGTTATTAATAATATCTCAAGGATCTTATCGTTCCGTCCAATATCCTTATATTCTCTTGCCCAATAGGACAAGGAGAATGAACGAGAATGCATTAACCGGAGTCAGTGATGCACTAAAAGCGAGTAATCTTGATAGGCTCGCGAGTAGCAAGACCAAGGAGACGTTCCACGATACAAGATTATCCGCCAAGGAGGAATCTGCCGGCAGGAATTATCGTCCTCTAATTACGTAATACCATCGGCACTAGTATGCGTGCGCGCACATGCATTCATAGCTACGTATATCATATGTACATAGACAGAGGTCGACGGTGGTGCAACGTAGCGCGAGTGCGCGCGACGTGGATGCGGCATATTGAATGGACCTCAAACCTCGGTATGCCATCTAGACTGGCATGACCCAAGGATCAGAATTGCGTGTAAATCGGTCCTCTCCACTTCCAGTCCTAGACTCCACGCTTGGTATTTCCTACCGTCCCTACCGTCTTAGGAATTCCCTAATTGCAATGTTTCCACTTCTTTGGAGTACCGATTTGGTTCTTACAAAATCTTAGTTCGCTTATAGCTAATGTTTATCAAATAAATTAGAAAAGAGAATTTGCAGATTTAAATATTTTCAAATTTGATTCAATTTAAAATATTACTGTTAGAATAATTAAATAAATATGTGAATGAAAATAGATTACATTACATTTATCCAATAATATAGTTTAATCTTCAAAATATAAGTATTCGAAGCGACGAGTATCGGTAAGAACTGAAGATTAAAGATTCTCACCGGTTCTCCTTGGCCTGACCCGTATCAAATCCGATACAACCTGCTTCCATCGAATAGAGCGATATTCAAGCGACGCGAAAGGTTCTCTAAGTATCGGTAAAGGACGGATGGCTTGGCATGTGAGACAAGCAGGATACACCTTCGGCAATGGGGAGCTCGCTTTGAGTAGTGCCGTGTCTAAGTTGTATCCTATAATTCTTCTTCGCAGAGCCTTGAACCATTCTATTTTCTATCCGATAATTGATCTAATCGCAAATCTACATCTTGATATATATATAATTCTCATAATTTTAATCTATGTTATTGTGTTCTCTTTTAATTATTAAATGTATGTAATTATATAAATAGAATATATATATATATATTTATTTATTTATTTATTTATTTGATCGTTTATTTTTAATTATACGTATACAATGCTGGCCGTGAACATTTCTTTATTAATTTATACGTAAATATGTAAATATATATATATGGTTTTTTTTACTATAGTAATTATTTACGCTTCACACGTTGAATTCATATTTATATAAATTTCTTTTTTTATCGCTGCATTGCACAAAAGTCATGGATAAAATTTTTCTAAAAAAATATACCTTGAAAATTTCTAAACATTTGATAATAAATTCTATCTTTTGTGTCTTGTCACGATCGAAAACCATTGAATAGGTAGATGCATACGCACCTGTCTAGAACTCTTAAGATTCCCAAGATCATCGTCCGTCTCATCTCGATCGAAGCCGACGAAGAAAGAAGTCGGGAAAGAGGACGTGGCATCTACCTATCAACACGTTCGTCGGCATCGCCTTCTCCTTTTGCGTCTCTCGACGTAACATACTTCATAATAAATCCGTCCTGCCGTGCATAGCCACGATGTCTCAGCGAAACAACGTTTCAAGATGGACGTCGAAGGGCTCGATCGATTAAACGATTACGATTACGGAGCGAGACGAATTAAGGGACCGTTCGTTAATAAGCCTCGCTTATTCGCGGATCGTTCAGAATGCAATCAACGCTTGCCAATCAGACACGAAATTCGTGTAAAATCGTAATGCGCGGAACATGGCAAAAAACGCGATCGACGTCCATGATATTGGCTCGTCTGTTATACGCTGATCCATCGGTAGTACCGAGCTATCGCAGAAGCCCGAATCGATGATCCTGCCCCGTGAATCCTGGATGGGTCCGCCTGGAAATGCATGGTCATGCTCGATAACGTCCGCTTGGTAGCTTGATGAAACGCTAATACGAAGTAAGTAGCTGGTGTACCCAGAAGGCTGTAACGGAGCGTCGATCGTGCTCTCTGATTCATTGTAACAACCTAGCACGTTTATATCGCTAATCTCCCTCTAGAGAGAGAGAGAGAGAGAGAGAGAGAGAGAGAGAGAGAGAGAGAGAGAGAGAGAGAGAGAGAGAGAGAGAGAGAGAGAGAGAGAGAATGCTTGATAACTAACTACTTTTCGCATGGCCATTTCAACAAATCTTATCGTGCGATTTCTTATCATAAATATTATAATATAAATGATGGATCATTTTTTTTGTTTCTTGAATTTTCCCGAATTAAGATTTGTTCCATTAAAGAAAATATGATATTTGTCTTATCTAATGTCTTATCTAACAATGTTAATATTTCGAACGTCATTTTGAATTCACTATTCCATCGATTTTCCTCGTCAACGATCTCTCTTTGGAATTTCGTTGAAACGCGTGAGAACGAGTCCGAGTAGATAGCCGAGTAAGCTATTTAAAAAATCCTACCTAATAGTTTCTCTGGTACACGCCTCGAACTTGCGCAAAATGGTCTCACGCTTCCTCTACGGATCTCGCTTCTCTTCCATCAGTCTGAGCGTTCTAGTAAAGAGCGAATTTCTCGTTAAGCGTTCACCGTGCTTACCGTCGAACGCGAAGGCACGCGCACACCTATACTTAAGCGACAATTTCATCTCGATTTTCTGGCGATCGTTAAACCATCGTTAAACTTTTAATTTCATCAAATGCACGCTTGTAAATCGGTACTTACATTAGCCGAGCGTGTTGATCACCCTTTTCAACTTATTTCTACGCTATATACAAGTACCTATATATTGCTCGATTAATGTTCGATTATTACAACTTATTTTCCATTTTCATTTTTTCTTAATATCTTGGCGCTAACGAAACATGGATTCTCGCGAAGAGAAAATCATTCAAGTCCATCGAGTTGAATTTCAATTTTTCATGAAATTTCTAAGCCGTACGAAGCAAGAGATAGAGAGACGGAGAGAGAAAGAGAGAGAGAGAGAGAGAGAACAACCGAACGAGCGCAAGCTGATTACCTCGGATTTATTGAATTCACGAGGATGAGAGGTCCGACCGGTTCGCCGAGATCGTCGTGGGTGAGGGTTGGTAGGTATCGTGTTTACGCGTAATCGAGGGAACGCTCGGACGTGAGCGAGCAGAAACTCGTATTCTCGTTGAGATATACAAAGTCGCTCCGCTCCTCATCCTCGGTCCTTTGCACGATGCAGATCGCGGTAATAAGTAATCTCCCTTTCGAAACGTGCATTCTCGAGAAGAAAATACTTACCGGATGCTGCATGTTCTCGTGCCATAAAGGACACTCCTAGCGGATGGTTTACGTGTATTGCTCTTGGTACATCGTGATTCGCCAGTATACTCAAATAAATCCTGACGTTTTCTATCGTTGAATAGATCGGGATTTTTTTTAAGCCATGGGGAGATGAATTTACAAAAACAAAAGAAAAAAAGAGAGAGAGAGAGAGAGAGAGAGAGAGAGAGAGGGAAATAAAAAAAACAGAAAAAGAAATAACATACGCTTTTTCCTTACTTTCTATTAGTCGCATAACGAAGAGGACAGGGTGTTGCAACAAACGACAAGGGTGAACCGAGTTTCTATCGAAAAGTAAATATTTGTTTTCGATAAAGAATCGACATCGGGTATGGTTTAATAATTTAAAAGGTTTCTCACAACGATATGGGAGCATAATCGCCAACGGGGCGTCGACATTCGTCTTCGTTCGAGCGTGTACGAACGGGGCAAAAGAACGAATGGCATGTGCCATTGCAAGAACCTACCCCAATCTGTGATTTTTACGGCTCATCGGGGGTTACGGCGCATGGAGTACCCTGCCAACGTGGATAGAGACATTTGTTAACGTGGATATCGTAGACGAGTCGCGTATTGCACCCTCTCAGCCCCTCCTCCTTTCACTCTATCTCACCCCTTGTCGTTCGTTCGCCAAGTGGTCTCACTTGCCGGACCCTCTTGATTTATTATCCCGATTGTCATTACTGTAAAGCTCGGTATAGTGCCAAATGTGGTCCGAGCTGCGTCTGCATTAACATGTTACCCGTCCCGTGCAAACAAACTTTTGTCAGGATTACGGGCTGCTGACTTTGAAACATCGTTGACGCGTACGACCACGTCGACGAGAACCGGAAGAGCTATCTCCGTTCACGTGGAGTCAATCGTTCGCTCGGATTTTTCTGACAAATGGCACAGGTCGTGGAAACGGACCGAGGATAAGAGAAAACAAAATGAAAGAGGAAAAGAAATAGAGAAAAAGAAAGAAAGAGAGAGAGAGAGAAAAAAAAAAGGAAATTTCTACCGTGAGCTTGGCCTTTGTGACGTTCTAACAAATCCCTTTTCTACCAATTGCCTTTGTTGCGAATAATAATAGAACGCTGCATAAAATTAACGGTTCTCCGATACGGAATTAATATCAATGGAATGAAAGTCGGAGAACGATAAACGGATTTCAAACTAGAAATGTTGAAAAGGTAGAGAATAAATTAAAATCGCAGAAAAATATGAGGTATTCTATAAACTCAAAGATTGATGGTACGCTAGTTGGATTCGAAGGAGCAGGCAAATAACTTCCTCTTAAAGACAGGAAGAAAACGTAATCTCTTCGACGGTAGAAAGATTTGCTCGTAGGAGGTAGTAGCCGTGTAAGAGGATGAAAGTGCTAATAAGTTGTACTTCTACAGTACGATATGATCGTTGGCTTAGCTTGTAATTCCTCTTGAGTCCTTGGAGATTTAAAGAAAAACTTACTTGAGCATGATACTGCATCAAAAGCAAAGGTCAATGAATGAACGTGATTTTATCATTGAAACAATTTTTTTTTCAAAAGAATCCTCTTTTTCTTTTAATTTAAATATTTCAAATTATTTTTGAAATACTTTAGTACAATTAACACGCTATTATTTTAAACATATTGCATGTATATTTATTTTAAACACTTGAATATAAAAATAATAATCAAGAAATTTTCGAGCATTCATAAAGTTTAATCAAAGCTATAATAATTATAGTAAGGGAAATAGAAATGAATGGATATAAAACTGAAAGAACAAAAATATATGTTATATGACGATGTCGGTGTAGATTAGGCATTATGAAATTCAACGTTCACAGTATACTATGTATATCTCTGACGAAAAGATAAGTTTATCTTAAAAATAACTAAGCTAAAAGCTTCTCTTATCATAGAAAGCAGAAACTGTTATAAGCAGAGATTTTATGATTATATGGATGCGCTGATGAATTGCAATTTTATGATAGAAAATAGTGTCGAGTCAGTGGATTTAGATGATGATTTGTCAGAAAATTCATGAAAGATGCAAAAAAATCATTAATTAGGTAGCTTGTGCTCCAATAAAATCACAAAGGATACAAAAGTTGATAATCTCCACGTTTTTTACGTGTTAATAATTTATGTATATATATATATATATATATTTCTATGCTTATGAAATGACAATCCTTTCAATGTCTTCATAATATCCGAAACTCTGAAAAGATAAAAAATTACAGTAGCAAAATGCATCGATTTAATTTTATTAACGTGACTTCCAGTTCGATATTTTATCATAGTATAAAATAAAATATGTAGATTACGATACTCGATATAAAATACGTAGATTACAATTTCTTCTGCAGGTTTACATAGCGCATGACCTGAAGCAGGTCGCTTTTCCTCTGCATGCATATATATATATATATATATACATTCCTCTGCATATATGTATATATATATATAATATGTACACCATTTGCGTGTCTTCTCACACGCTAATTATTTATACGAACGAGAAAGTTTATACGCATACACGTCTTTACGTTATACAGGGTGGTCTAGTGTTACAAATAAAATATAAATTCTTTTGTATTACGATAATTTGTTAAAAAGCTGATAATATTTATTTGTAAAATTATATCGTTCAATGTAGAAAAGATTAAAGTCAATAATTATAACAATTTTATTAAAAACTGTTCATAATAATTTACATAGATACCACTATATATATTTATTTCACTGAATGGCCGACAAGGCATTCCTTTTACTTTGTAATGATTAATAGATCTACGGTTCGTATTACGTTGCTAAAAATACGATCGGCTTGTTTCCATTCCGACCGACGACGGTACTTTACTCGAAAGAGAAGTCTTTTATGGTGTTATTCGTTTATTTTCAACGAATCGTCGTGCCTTACGAATACACTAATCCAACGATGCTTCCTGGAGTTAGGAAAAGCGTAAATATGGACGAACGAACGAGCTCGTTTAAACGAACGGTGTCTTTCAGAATTTTCGAAAGTTTTCGCGCTTTTCATTTCACCAAATGATTCACCGACGAAAATGTAAAACTTTAAAGGTCTACGTCGATTTTCTATGCTTTCTACTTTGCCTCTCTTTCTCACCTTTTTACATATGAATAGAGTAAAATAAAACCCGTCTAGTTTTAGAGATGAATGGAATAGGTAGAAAAAAATAAAAAAAAAAAAAGAAAAAGAAAAAAAAAAAAGAAAAGAAATTTACGGTAGGACGAAGCTTCCGATGGTGCGTCTCCATTTTGATGTTTCAACGAGAATCAACGTTTTGGTAAAGAGCTCTCGTCTATTCTCGTTCTCGCGCTTAGATAAACGCCATTCACGGATGACTTATTTCACTCGCATTAATCGAAAATTCCACTAACGATAGCAACGCATTTGCATTACCTATCGAGACTTTTCAAATCTATTGGCGGGATAGCGTTCGGACTATTTTTTTTACATATTCATGAGAAGTCGAAAGTTTTGGTATCGTCGCAAAAGTCGCTTCATAAAAGTTAGTTTCGACGTTAAAATGAACGACGTTTGTTTTGCCGATCAATGGAGTGACAAAACTCGTAACGTATTGTCGCAAAAAGTTTCATTGATATTATTTCGTTTTATTTGAAATAATAAAATATAAAGAAAATGAATATATTGATAAGTTACAAAGAAGAATAGATATAAATTTGTTATAGAAACATTAGCGAATCTTACTAAGAATGGAATCCACCGCTTAGAGAAATCCGATTAGAAATCTTAAAGGTATTTATGTATATGCTATTGTAAAGATAAAATAGTAAATCTTCAATACGATCGTCGAAAGTATGTAACGAAAAGAGTTAAAAGGCTTTTCAAGCTTTTTAACAAAAGAGAAGTGTACAATCTCTTATACGCTTTGAAAAGTTTTCGTGCTGTTCGCGTGCAGCATTTGTAACGGTACAGAGAGCCAATTAGAGATACTTTGCGATACGGCTAAGGAAGGTATTCTTTATGTTTGCTAGAGGGGCACGAGTGTCGTGTACACCTACGTGTAACGCAATCCGTTTCAGAATATCGAGGAGCAGAATGAAAGAAAATACGAAGGGAAAGTGTTAAATAAATTTACATTCTCATTTTTTTTATTCAAACTATATAGATATAGTTGTATAATCTATTACATGCACGTGTGCCATAAGAAGGAACATGTAAATTGTCAGGAAGTATTTCGTGAAAATTGTATCTTTTTAATTTCTCTTCGTTTTCTTTTTTTTCTTTTTTTTTCCTTTCTTTCCAAAATATTTCATGATATTATCTAAATTGAAAATAAAAAATAATAGCAAATTCTAATTGAAATGTAACGCGTAGAAGAATATAATGATGAGAATGGTCAACGTAATGTTTTTACTCAATTACCATAACTGTTCATAATTAAACGAAATGTTCTTCCAACGTAAAAGGGGAGTGGTTGATTCCCCATCTTTATACGCGTATCCAAGGAGTATTACACATTGGAGCATGTTCACAGGCGCAAGATCAGTGTTTGCGAAAAGGGGACCAGGGGAAAATGTCCCTAGGCTACAATAAACCGATGTCTTGCCGGCGCACTTGGTAACAACGCCCAGCAGGACAATAAACACCTAGTGTGAATATACACGATTGGACAGTGTTTTACGTTCTTCGTAATATTTGTCCTTGAAATGTTCAAATGTTCTTTGAAAATACATTTTACGCCTATCGAAAAGTAATATCATTTTATCAAATTTATTTGATCACTATTTTAATTTATACAAATTATTTTTTTTTCCAACGTTTCGAAATACCAAGTTGCAAAGATGTTCGATCGAATTAGAACAGATAAATTGATACGAAGTAAAAAGAGATTACCGTATTAACAAGATGTAAACGAAGTCATATTTTCTTCCAATCATTAACGAAAAGGAACGATGCTGTTTTAATAGGGTCTTTAGCAGCGATTTAATAGCATCTCTTCGAAAGTAATGACGAAGTAACAGCAGGTAGGTTGGCATAGTAAGGGTTTACGAACGAAATGTCGTCGAATGAATTTAAAAAATAAAAAAAAAAAAAAAAGAAAAAAAGAAAAAAAGAAAAAGAAATCCCAGATAAATCTGCAATCCTAATTATTCCCTTAGATTAATGTTAGGAAATGTAGAATATTATTTATTTATTTTTATCGCCCGAAGCGAAACGAAACGGTCGCATATTAATGTGCACTTTTTATGTTGCGAAAATGTTACATATCTCGTAATGTTTCTTTAAATAATTATACTGAATTATGCTTTAACAATATTACCTCGTTTTTTCTTTGTTTTCATCGTTCAACCGTGTGTCTCGTTAGTTTAATGTAGAGTCAATTATTTATATGGACAAGTCGGTTTATCCGCTCTTTCGCGACCCATTATCATCCCGGAAATAATTTGAATGTAATTACATATAACTTAAAATATCACACGTTTCACGATCTATTTATCCATTTTAATGATCACCTGCACACCTTGTGATGTCTTCTTAACACTGTATTAGTGTCTACTACTTATTATAATTGATCTTCTCCGTGCTTCGACTTATATACTCGATATTATCAACAAGATCATGTAATTAAAGCGATCCACGAATCAGAATCATTATCGTTTTACTATATTGGCTTTCGATCGAATTCCGATGCACATATTGCTCGTTCGTTCGGTCTTCGTAATAATAAATGTTGCTCAAACTCCATTTCGCCGATTGTACAATTTATATCTTTCATGGTTATTAGATATGATCTTATTAAAAAATAAAGGAATTTGTAAAGAGTTTTAATTTTGTACATTTGAATTTCTTATTCGGATAATTGATATTAATTATTGACGTTTTTCCAAAATTTTTGATAAAACAGATAATAGAAAGATATGAATAACAAATCCATTAATACCAAATATATATCCTATTAATGGATCGTCAAAAATTCACGAACATAGAATTTTATTTCGACCAAAGAAAAATTTATATTAATTTGTGATAAATTAAACAAGATATCATATTTTATCCATATGATATATAAAACTCGTAAGTCAAGGTCATATAATCTTAACGGTGTTGGCAGTTCAATACATATATAAGTAATTTATGCATTTAACATGCAGATTTCATTCAATCGATACGTTTTATTATTGCAACATATATTTTATCGAACGAATTAATACAAGTATCAAATATGTAAATGTATCAAGTTAAAGCAGAATACGTATTATGATGTACGAAACTAACTATACATATATACACACATACATACATACATATGTATATATATATATATATACAAATTTTACCATCATGAAAGAACATCAAATGATAAACTTTATTCACAAAACATTCCCTTTTATTTCTACACTCTTTTTATTTAAAATTTATCATACTAAATTTTTCATATCACGAGATTAGATGCTGCGATATCATTACCATATAATACGATCATATTTCAACGTAACATCTGCTCCTATGTATCGTTACGTCATTACACCAAAGTTATGTTATTTCAATGAAAATTACATTCCGTAAGGTCGTTAACGTATTCGTAAAAAAGAAAAAAAAAAGAAAAATTACATTTCTTTTTTATGTAAAATATTTCTACGCGAAAAAGTCGCTGAGGCAATAGTAGTTCATTTTTCAAGACATAGTCTTTAATCGAGGAGGCCTATTTAAATGTGTCCACGTGCACTTAGATTGTGCAGCATCTTCCTCTTAGGGTTTCGTTCTCTCTCTCCCTCTCTTTCTTTCTTTCTTTCTTTCTTTCTTTCACATCTTTTTTCTCTCATTCGTTCTTCCTTTTCTCGCTTCGCACGCATGCACAAACGAAGGAACGAAAGAACGAACGCAGTGAGTACGCGTTCCTCTTCTTTTCTCTCTCTCTCTCTCTCTCTCTCTCTCTCCCTCATGTTTTCTCTTTCTCGATTCAGAGAGCCGCGGTCGAATCGGCGAATGGTAAAATGGCTGAATTGCGACTTCATTAGCCGCGACTTTGCGCTCGCCGTAATTCCACAGCGACCATTCTCGAGGCAGCTCGAAAGAGAAAGAGGCGGAGAGATAAAGAGAACGAAGAAGAAGGAGGAGGAGGAGGAGGAGGAGGAGGAGGAGGAGGAGGAGAAGAAGGAGAAGGAGAAGAAGAAGGAGGAAGGAGAAACCTTTCTATCTCCACCTGCTCCTGTACCTCTACCAACACCACCTCCGCTTTACCACGCGCGCGAGAGTACCGGAGAGTGCCTCGAGAAGTGCGTGCGAGTCTCGAAAAAGTGAGCGGAGTATCGGCAAAAGAATGGACCACGTACGAACAGAAAGTAGTAAGGGGGAGAAAGAAAGAGAGAGAGAGAGACGAAGAGGGGAATCAAAAGAACGAGCGTAAAGAGAATGCCCGAGGATGCTTCTTTTCGCCCCTTAGTCGCTTGGACGAGGTGGTGAACGTCTTTGTATTTCTATATGTTCCTCTCGTACTCACATCTACGTATCTTACATCTACTACTACTACTACTACTACTACTACTATTACCACTCTGTCGATGGAGCAGTGCATAGAATGAAAGAAGAAGAAAGAAAGAAAGAAAGAAAGAGAAGAAGAAGATGGAAAGAGAGAATGAGACGAAGGGAAGGGACAGGAATGAAAAGGGAAGAAAAAAATCAACCGTTCTGTAGATTGCACGCCATGGTCGAAGGAGGAGGACGAGAAGGAGGAGAAGGACAAAGAGGAAGAGGTGGAGAAGAAGGAGAAGGAGAAGGATGAGGAGGAGGAGGAGGAGGAGAAGGAAGACGACGACAACGACGACAACGACGACAGCGACGGCTGGTTACTCCGTCCTACTCCATTTCTTTTCTCTTCCCTCTCTTCTTCTTCTTCTTCTTCTTCTTCTTCTTCTTCTTCTTCTTCTTCTTCTTCTTCTTCTTCTTCTTCCTCTTCTCCACTCTTCGGCCAGGTACAGTGCGTGACGCAAAAACGAAAACTGCCGCGCGAAATCTCCGTATGATGGATTCTCTCGCTGATCGTTTTCTCGCCTGGTTATGAGGGAAGCGACAAAAAGATCACAGGAGAGTCTTATTCGTTCGTTGATTTCGTTGTTAGGCGCCAGCATGCTCCTTTAGAAGAATTTAATGTGACAGGGAACATAAAAAGAAACTAAAGCCGAATATAGGCCGTGCCGGAAATATCTTTCTTTCTTTCTTTCTTTCCTTCTTTTTTTTTTTTTTTTGGAGGATTTGAACGACTGCTTCCTAAACTTGAAAAATGTGCTTGAACTTTCATGCTATAAATATGTTCTATTTCTTTTCCTTTTTCCGTTTCTTTTTTTTCTTTTTTGTTTTTTCTTTTTTTTTTTAACTTAGGTAATATATCAATTTTCCAAGAGGTTTTACAGCAATTAAGTAAAACTATTAATTGTTGTTTAAAAATTTCAATATATTCGAATATTACATTTTCAATATTTCATTACGATTTATGCAGTTGAGTAAATTCGATCTTCGAACTTTATTAGAATCAACTAGAAACGGATGAAAGTGATCGCGAAATAAATCGAATGGAAACTTGGACGATCGGTGGAAATATCTTGGTATTTCCGCCTATTTCTTGTCGTTTCGAGGACGAACAAAGGGAAATTTTTCTTTTACCGAAGTTGTATTGCTGACCGACTATCCTTGAATACATACATAAATGTATATATATATATATGTATGTATATATACAATAGATACACATTCACACATATAGACGTATACGACACGTCGAGGATCGGACAGGAATTCCAGAAGTTCGAGCGAACGCAGAGAGCTCTTTTTGATTATCTCAACTGTACCCAATGCCGGAACGCATGGAAGAGAAGAGCGAGGGAGTCAAAAAAGAAAAAACGAACCGAAGCGGACCACAAGCGGATGGATGGATTGCCATCGAGGGAAAGGAAGAACAACTGGAGAGGACGACTGACGGACGACGTGGAGTTTAGTGGAAAGGCGAGAAAGGTGGGGAAGGAAGGGAAGAAACAAGGTGTACGCACACCGAGTGCTCCTTGATGGAATAAGAAAGCGTTCCTGGTAAGCAAGCGTTCTTCTCGATCGAGACTATGGACCAGGCTCATTATAACTTTTATGACCGGTCATTTGGTCCGGGCTCTGCGGACGTCGCCGTCGACGTTGCAAAATGTGCGCTCCGATCATTCTAATACGTTTCTGGCCAGGAACCTCCCTCTTCGAAAACGTCGAGTACGTAACCGATGAGAGGTAAAACCAAAGGTTAATCAACAAAGGGAAAAGCATTAATATACATACATATGTATTTTAAATGGCACTCCTGAGGTTCAAACGTTCAAGTAGTAAAATCATCTCCATGACAAATGCATCGTACATTTTTCTTTTCCCTTTTTCTTTTTCTTTTTCTTTTTCTTTTTTTTTTTATGAAAGATCAAAGGTAATTTCCTGCTTAATACATTTCCAAGTCCGATATGCAATTTGCATCATATATAGCCAATACAGTTAACGCTTAAGAACCAGTTTCGCGTGCTTTAATCGGATTAGAAGTAGCATGCTACAATTATCGTAGAAAAAATGGCAACAGATAAAAAAGCAGATAATGAGAAAGAAGGTAAGAGTAGAAAAGGATAGGGAGTGACCTCGGCGTTTCTTAGATGCTCGGTGAAGCGTAAGAGAGTGAGGTCGTCTCCTCGAGGAAGATGGTAATAACCGTCTAATTTAATAACCCTAACCGAGTGGCGAGCATCGCGCACCCACGTTCACGTTCATTCGCGGAAAATTTCATTCCGATTTGCACGATAGGCAGGAGTCTGCGTTGCTTGCTAGTAGCTTTAAGCGTCACGAAGCGGTAGCTCTACCAAGGCATATAAGATAAAATCCCCCTGTCCTGTTCTCCTTTGCCACCGCCGTGGAATCCGAGGCTAAATTAACCACTACCTTAGACGAAACAATTTCACGTCGCTATTTTCCGCCGTAAATTGACTCGCACCGACTACTCGAGTCGACTACTCGCACCGAGATCCTCTTCTACCGGCCCTACCTTTCTCTTCACTCCCCTCTACCCGTCCAACCATCCACCATTCCTCGGCAAATCGTGCCGAGGAAGATTACTCGATCTTTTATGCCTCAATTATCATACCGAACCATTATTAAACTTGTGCCGCCGTAACCCTACTGGTCTTGTCTTCTTCTTCTTCTTCTTCTTAAAAACGTTTTGGTAGCAACTTTTCCATGCATCAGATTAAGATAGAATGAATTAATATGTAATAAGGATATTCACGGTATAAGATATGTGATATTAAATATATAGAAATAATATTATGCAGTTAATAGTACGATTTTTATATTCACGATGAGATAAAATGTCAGCTCTAGTAAACGAATAAAGTGAAACGCAAGAAGGTAAAATAATTTTTTATTGTTAATAAATTTCTTTCGTAAATCTTCTCGACCATATTAATATCGAGAAAAGAATGTCTCTTATATTTTCAAGAGACATTAAATATTTACCAACTTAATTATCGTCCACCAACCGAAGAACCATGTACTCGTGTTAGCGTTCATGTAAATCCAGCAGCACGCCGGGAGAGTACTCTTTACGTAAATCGCGTACTTTAAATTCAACGAGTGGTCGCATTTTTGTAGGAAAAAGCCACCGGTTATGTTTTCCCCACCGAAGGCGTATCTCGGTTTCTAAGAAACGAAAACTACGATCTCAGTAACTACAACCGATGACAAAATGTCGTCGATCGATACTCAGCGACCAACTTCTCTATTCTCTCACCCTTTTACTTTACGATCTACCCCTCGGGGCTGATAGAGTCTTTTTTGTTTCGTTTTCCTTGCACGCTAGCGTAGCGTCTTATAGTGAGACGGCTAAATCTGAAAGAAAAAGTAAAACGACGAGATCGCTTCTGGTACATGTTCCAGGATCCAAGTCCGTCCTTGCGCGACAAAACATTTGTCCAACTTATTAAACGAGCCCCGGCCGACCGCTTATCGAATTATTACGGATTTTTCCGCAACGCCAGCTTTTCATCGTCTCCTTCGTTTCTTCGTTGAGCTACTACTTCTTCTTCTTCTCCTCCTCCTCCTCCTCCTCCTCCTCCTCCTCCTCCTCCTTCTTCTTCTTCTTCTTCTTCTTACACTTCTTCTTTTTTCTTACTTTTTCCTTTTCCTTTTATTTTTCTCTTCTTTCTTTTTCGTCGACGTTGATTTCCAGGCGGTAGATCGAAACCACCAACTTGTTCTTCTCTCCAAGCTAAGCTTTTTTCTCCCTGTTCTCTAATTCACCCACCTATTTCCTTTATCCCAGCGTCTTCTCCTCGATCAGGAAAAATCGTGAGCATTACTCCGTCAGGCACGAGAACGAATCGATATTTCTACGTTTTTCTTACATCTACGATATACCAACGATACACCTATCTAATATTTTTGTCTCGTAGTGATACATGATTTGAAATCATTTTAATATTCATAACTATTTAATTCTTTAATCGAAATATATCTACATCGTTTGTTTTTCTACAAACTAAACTCACGTATATACGAGAGACAAGAATGCGAAGAATGATATCTTTGCTCTCCTGATGTAGAATTTTTATCATTATCATCATCATCATCATCATCATCATAATCGTCATCGTCATCATCGACAAACGTTTGCAACGCCTTCCATTCCGGTGAGTCGACGACTTCTCGCAGCAGCCGTCGAGCGTTTCGTGTTTCTTCTTTCCGCATGAGAAAGCAAACACGTAAACGCGCGGTATCATAACATACACGCCACGGCTCTGTAGAGCGACTTGCAGAAGAGAAAGAAAGTGAGAGAGAGAGAGAGAGAGAGAGAGAGAGAGAGAAGGAAGATGAAGAAGAAAAAGAAGAAAGTAGAAGAAGAAAAAGGAGAACGTTACTTTACGAAAGCATTTCTCGGAGTCTCCCTTTCATTTCGAGAGGATGACGCGCCGACGTGTCTGTCGAGCTTTCAGAAAAGTCTGTTATTTTTAAGACCGTCCCAGTCGACGACGTACGGCTCGATATTTGCCAACCGTGTTTACCGGGTGCCCTTAATCTGTCGCGTTTCTTCTTTCCTTACTCGTTTCGCCGATCGAAGACGTTTACAGGTGCCACGACTTTTCGAGTAGACTGCAACGTCGCTTCTATCTACTTAGAAGACCTTCGCACCCCCGTTTCTTCTTTTTCTTTCGTTCGTTCGTTCGTTCTTTCTCTCTCTCTCTCTCTCTCTCTTCCTCTCTTTTTCTTTCTCTCTTTATCTCTTTATCTCTTTCTCTCTATATATCTATCTATCTCTATTTCCTTTTCTATCTCTTGGATAAACTCAAGAAATTCCTAGACGCTTTTCAGATCGTCGAGCGTCCTTCGAACGTTTGTTGATATAACGTCTGAAGTGAACGGTGGATAAGTAACTCGATCTTGACTGTTAGATATCATTGAGAGGAATGTTTTAACAAAATTACAAATTCTACGATGATTTTGATATTAGAATTATTATATTGTAAGATGTAATGTTATAATGATAAAGATAATGTATTTATTGTTTGGATTTTGATTTAATTTATTAAAAAGTATATTAACGTATTATAATATGGATTAAACATTAAGTTATAAAACTTTGATTTATAAGTGGTCAAAATCGTACAATCGTGGGCTTTAAAGCAGTTCTCGGTAGGAAGCCGTGTCGGTAGCTGATTGACAAAATCAACGGCTGACCGGATGGATCGCCCTCAGGCAACTGCCTGTCCGCACATCCAGTTAACGGTGATGAATGCGTATCGGTTACGTAGAATAGCCCTCGCATGTAGAAGTACACGGATCGATTGATGCAGGGAAACTCACGAGATTGTCTGTTTTTTTTTTTCTTTTTTTTTTTTTTTTTTTCTTAAAAAAAGAAATTAACCCTTTTTATTTGACTGAACACTCTTCTTTTCCACTATTTGAACTTTCACGATTTATCCTTAATAAAAATATAATTACATTAAATTTAAATATCTTAACGCAATGAATAATTAGTGTTTAAAATGATCCTAGAGAAATCGAGATTTCTTCTCTCGAAATTATAAAATATTGTTCGTTCAAAATGAAAAGTACAGAGAAGAAGATCGAGAGAAAGAGAGAGAGAGAGAGAGAGAGAGAGAGAGAGAAAGAGAGATAGTTAGAGTTAGTTTCAGAAAATGAAGCGTACGCATGAACTCCTAAAGGCTTCGTTATCGGCGATGCAGAAGATTCAAGTAGTTCACTGAGTAAAGCGTTTTATAATAATTTCAAGGCCGGCCCCGCGAGCTAATTTCTGAGTGCGACGAAGCGTCAAACGTGATTATGTAGCACCCAGGAGTAGAATATCTCGCGATAATAAAAATTGAATACGTAGAACGAGGCCGACGGGTGAGTAAGCGTGCGTCTATCTTGAAATGACTCGTGCCTGTATGTCGAAGATATGAAATATAATTGTGATGAACTATTCGACGAGTTCATTTCTATAGGCGTCCATACGCACGAGTTATGAGTTGTGCACGCCAATAATAACTAGAGGATCACTGTTGATAGTATAATACCAGGCCAGTTGGCGCATTAACGAATTTTAAAGCACAAAAGCATTCAGTACGATAATGTTTGGAACGGAAGCTTTCTTTTTCTGAAAAATCCCGTTAAAAATTTTTTAATGCTTCACTGCTAATTTTTATCATCTTATTGCAAAGGTATGATCATTGTTTTGCTAACAATGCATTTTCAATGATTACAATTCATTTATAAACGATACACGATACGATTGAATAAACGCTATACAAAACTTATTTACAAAAATTAAAATTGTATTGACAATCGAATAACTTTAGGATTGTTCAAATGTCTAAAAATGTAAAAGTTTAATTTTAAAAGTGACAATTTTATAAGCGTGTGTATCAATAAATTATATCCATCAAAAGTCGGAACAGTAATTATGATCAAAGATTAAAATTTGAGAAACAATTTGTTCGTACTAATTAAAAATTACTCTCGCGTTAATTGGAAGACTAATGAGTTTCTCCGTAATTACGGTTATTTCGTTACGCTCGTTTACTAACATGACATAATAATAAAACCTATAATATTATCGTTTAGTAAGCGTTACCGATTGAAGGACCACAAAGTCCTCGTCGAATTTGATAAGAATTATTTACTTTTCAAATATGAAATAAACCAAATGAATGTATGCAAGAATATTCGATTTCCCATGTGGACCGAATTCACAGATTAAGCGGATTTTCGTGGAAGTACAAGTTGTCATTTTAAAGATAAAGATATCCTGGCCTGACATTTGCCTCCTGTTTCAACTGAACATCTGCTAGGTATGCATACATCTGCAGCTGTCGCTATGGATCCAAATCGTTTCCAACGTTCTTTATGTAATTATATAGGCAACAGAAATAGAATCTTGATTTCTTCTTACGATAAACATGAAAAACATTAATTTTATATAACTGACATTGGGGTAATGTCCGAATCCCCTCCGTGTAAACTTCGAAACTTCATAGAGTTAGATAAGTTACGAAGTATTCACAGATTTATTCGATCGTGTCGCTCGTGGAATAGGTACAATAAACTATAACTACAGAAACGTGCAAATTAAAACGGCTTATATAAAGTTTTAAGAGGATTTAGAGGAAAACAGCGACCGTTGCGCAAACTGTTTCAAAAAGCTTCCAGCCGTTTCGTCGCATCGTAGTCGTATAGAGTGTCGTATTTGTTCGAAGCTCGACTTGAGAATCGTCGTCGCTTTTATACAAACGTTATAATATCCTTTGTGAGATACGTATGAACATACGCGAGAGGCGTATCTTCTTCTTTGATATAAGTAATCTCAAAGACTATGGGAAGATGATAATTAGTTTGCAAACGATCGAAATATTTCGTGATGAAAAGGTGCTTCGTGGAGAAAATGTGTCGGATGGGCGGGCTAACAATGGCGAATGTTTGCGGGAGGAATTGCGGCGAATTTTGAAATAAGTTTAATTAGCTTCCAAGGTGCTCTCGAGGAAGGCGTTCGAGGCAGCGATTCTCTGGGATAATTGAAAAAAATTTCGGATTAAGGAGCCATTGTCCCAGGGACGATCTTGAATAGCGGCCTCGAACCAATGCTCGGCTAAAGATATTATATAGTCACTATACGTGGCGGACTAAACTGACTCCTTCACAAAGGATTATTAATTGACTTCTGTCTCGTATCAGAGGGTCGCAGACGTTCCAAGGATCCTTAATTATCCTTGAAAACGGAAGATCTCCTTGGCCAAGATTAACTGGCAGGATCCTTCCTTTTGCGGGGTTTATCGTTCGAAAGAAGATGCCATGCAGCCCTGAGAGAAACCTTTTATATACCACGACGCTCTTTTTAAAGAGTTCTGCTATAATGGTATCGACGACGTGAAACTCGTTGATCGATAAATCCTGTGCGTTCCCACGGCTTTCGAATTTCATGTTCGAAAGGACGAGAATTTTTGTTAAACATTATTTCACAAGACAAAATTGCAATTACGTGTGTGCGTGTGTGCTCTTTATTGCTATTTTTATTCTTAAAAAAATATTTAAATGAATAAATCATAAAAAAGCAATACTGATAATAATATCAATAGTATATCTTCCATCAAGCACGATGGACAGTTAAGATTTAAAATAACATTCTTGTACTATTTTTCGTTTTTTCTTTTCTTTTTTTTTTCGAAATAATATATCAAGCATTCGCTTTTACTTCAGATCATATGTAACGTTTATGAAGTGTAAAATAAAAATTTTTCCACTGCCTGAGTTCTATGATCAATTGTTTGAGAAAGTGCAAAAATGTGCTTAAAATATCATTCGTATGTTGAAAAATCGAGAACCACTGGAATTTACGAAATAAAATTTTTTCTCGAATTGGATTTCGAACTCAAGTCATTGAATCCGTAGAAAAGAGGCTATCATTGTGCCAATGATATACAAGATGCAGAACACAGAAAACGATATACGAAATTCGAAGCACAGAACACAGAATATGGTACATGATACACGTAACGTACAACATGGAATACAGAACACGGAACACAGATCATAAATCACGATCACAAATCACTCGGTCAATGAATGGATCTCTAGTGTAACCAACTTCACAATTTCTTCCTCTCTCTCTCTCTCTCTCTGTCTCACTTCGTACTTCACATCGACTTTCTCTTTTCATTTTCTCTCTTTCATTTAAAGACTTGTGGCCTGTGTTAATCGCAAATTAAATAGATTAAAAATTTTCCGCCGTATCATAAAGAACAATTACAGAACAATTTTATCTGAATTGAAGAAAAATAATAAAAGTTCTTGAGAAATTAGAAACAAACATATTAAAGCTTTTATATTAATAATAATAATAATCATAAGAACGATC
This sequence comes from Vespa mandarinia, assembly GCF_050613455.1. Taxonomy (NCBI): domain Eukaryota; kingdom Metazoa; phylum Arthropoda; class Insecta; order Hymenoptera; family Vespidae; genus Vespa; species Vespa mandarinia. The sequence goes on along the minus strand of NC_140818.1, from coordinate 5,313,166 downwards.
TGAACTTGATTGCAAGTGAATTATAAAGTATGATAGGAATTTTTAATATCACGATCGTCGATCAGTCTTAGAGAAGACGTGCTTAATTGCATGAGCAATTGATTATGGATTAATTGAGAATCAACTTCTTATGATTCATCATATGTCGATAATTTTACATAGTACTTCCTTCAATTTACAACTACCATATTTTATGGGTCCATTCAAAGCACCCTCAACAAGTTTTATAAACGTAATACATTATTGTTTACGGAAAAACTTATTACTATAACTCGTGTTTACCGTCGATGGACTCCTTAAAGAGAATTTTGCTTACGTGAACGATAAAACTGGTTATGGTATATACGGAATTACGTTACTCGAAAGTAGCGAATGTTTTATGCAAGACGAAAGTATTCGAGAGCTCGATCGCTTCGTCAACTCGTCGAGTTTTGTTCGATTGCTTTTACTTCGACCCCTTCCTCTTCCTCTTCTTCTTCTCCATTTATTGACTCGCCCCCGTCTACCCTTCACCACCGCTAACCGCGTCTTCCAGTTTCCTCCGGTTTTCGCTTTCGATGCAAATTTTTACCCTCGAGCAAGATATTAAGGGCTCACGAGTGTACCATCTTTTAATATCGGGAACGGTTGCTCGATCACGCTCTTCGAAAGGACCTCGCGAATTCTTCGAGCTTCAACGGACTACGAATCTGCTTGTATCAGCGTCCTTATCGCGTGTTGACTTTACGACTCTGAATTCGAAGGAATCGAGACGAGACATTATAATATCGAAGTTATATATGTACAGTAAGACATCAATATCATATCAAAGATTTCTCTTTTTTCCGTCAAATAATAAAGACGTCCAACAAGTAATATGGTCTTCATTTTTTTTTTTTTTAACCCTGATTAATTAGGAGAAATTAATTAACTCGTTAGATTAATCTTTTAAATCATTCCTTGTCAGGACTCGTCGAGTGAAATTGATTAACATAACTAAATAAATAAATTTTGATGTAATGCAGGACCAATAGGTAGTAAACGTCGCAATTAGGATCAATGGCGTGCGCGAACGTTTATCGAAAGTACATTGTGTGCACCGATCTTCTCGATCCGGTTACGAAAGAGCATGGACGATCGAACGCGATGGTTATTTAGCGTACCTGGTAATCAGCGACCATAAAAATGAACATAAAACCGACACATTTCGTATAGGCGGAAGAAAGGGGTTGGTGTAAGGGGAAATAGGGGAGGGGGTAAAGGCGTGCGTTACCCGCGCTTGATAGCAATGAGAGCCTAAGTTCCGGCGATAAAGCCTAAGTGCCAACTCGTACCTTTTACGGCGTCCTTTTCCCTTTAAGAGCTGTACCGAAAGAGGAAGAGAGCAAGTAAAGAGTAAAAGAGAGAAAATGAGAAAGAAGAGAGAGAGAGAGAGAGAGAGAAAAAAAGAATGCCTGGCGTTATTCTACGGGTAAAATCGAATTTGAGGGGTCAGCTGTGAGCGCATGGCCCGTTGTTTCGGAGGGAAGAAAAGTGCGAATAAAAGAGGAAAGAACGTAGACAGACAGACAGACAGAGAGAGACAGACAGATAGATAGATAGATAGAGAGAGAGAGAGAGAGAGAGAAGAAGCGCCTTTCCTCTTCGTACGTGCCTCTTTCTTCATTCTTCTCTCTCGGCGCTCGTAGCCACGCCTGGAAATAAGACAATATAGCCTGTAAAAAGTGTGCGTTATGAAAGATTGATTCAGAACTGCCGTGAAATTATAGCGGCGGGTAATAATTCTTGAAGAGAGGAGAGAGAGAGAGAGAGAGAGAGAGAGAGATAGGCGGGGGGAGGGGTGGTGAACTTCACGATACCCGTCGGTTCGGCTTTGCGCTACGTTTTGATCAGCACGAGAAATAAGATCGTAGTTTTACGCTGGTAAGAAAGATGATAGGCAATTGTTATTTTCTACGGTTTCCGCTATTAATCGCCATATCTATGAAGGAGAACAGTCGAGATACATATTTTTCTAATTTTCGTCGAAGATAGAAAGAATATTTTAAACGATTAAATTCAATCATAAGAAATAGTTGTACAAGTAATAGAATATGTTGTTTCGTAAAAATTTGAATCGTTTTAAAAAAGCACAAAATGATCGACTTTGTACATGTGAAAGATGATAGCTTAACGATCGATATCTCGAGCTCAGCTTCGTTCAACCATCGTGGAGCTTCGCGTCCAGTAATTAATAATCACCGTTAGGAACGTGGCAGCCGACTGAAAAAGGAAGCGGACAACTATAAGCACGAACGAAGTTGCCTGCCGCCGGCCGGCTCGACGTTCGGCTGGGCTGTTCTTCCTTCCTTCTCGATCGCACGAGCTCGAGCTATGCTCCCGGGGGAACGTGACTCTTGCCTATCCAACTCGGGCCCAAACGATAGATCGTCCTTGAAGATTGCGAAAGGCCCTCAATTTGTTTCACCGCCTAATACGAACGTTCTCCTACCTTTCTTAGTCCTCTCTTTTCCTTCGTTCTTGCGATCTCCGAGGTCCGAGAGGACGGAACAAAATCTCTTCAGAGGGCTTTCATTCGAGCTCCCATCTGGACCATGAAAAAGCATTCCTTTCTTGTCAAGATAAGATCACTTTGATCAAATGTTACTATAAAAATGAAAGTAAATACAAATGGATATGTTTGACTATTTAACAAAACTTGTTAATTCTTTCAACGTTATAATCGTATAAATATTTAAATAAAAATAATTAATTTAAGAGGGGAAAAAAATATTGTCGAGTTATTAATTGAAATATTAAAAGAATTTTAATTATAATTATAATAATAGGTATTAGTAGTTTCTTTATAGTATATCTAATTTTATAGAAAATTATCGTTTGTGTGTAGAAACAGGACGCATCTCTTTCAAGAAAATTCGTGCAGCACGTGTTGTTTCCCAAGGATGATCGAACGAGTACAAGAATACGAAGAATAGAAAGATCAACAATGTTGTCTGGATATTTCATGGAGTAGATCAGCGTGTATACTGCGAGCGTTCATCGTCGTGTTTTTTTGGTTGGCCTCCCTTATTCTAGGAAATGAGAAGGTCCAACCTTCTCCTTTTCCATCTCCTCCCTCTCGTCCTCCTCCGCTATCTTACTTTCTCAGTCGACGCGAAACCTCGTTCGTACGTATAATCGTAATTTTTTCGTTCACGTGCAACGAATAAACCGGGCGAGACAAGGTAATTAGAGGAAATTTATTTAATAAACGCATGCACCGGGAATTTAAGATTATTACGGGTGGCGTTGGGCCTCCGTAAATATTACTTTCGTGCACTGCATAAAATTCACGAGGGAAAAAGAGCGTGTAAAATAAAAATATCCCTACCCCGCGATTACGTTATCCAACCGTACTCTCGTGTGCTGCTTATTAAGAGGATAAAACAATTTTTGGTATTTGCTATCGCACGCGTGACCATTTCTATGAGATTACGTTGCTCAAAGAAAATACGAAGATGCGGCGTACCACAACAAAGACTACGATAATATGAACGCATTGGATATACGTGAAATATCAACAAGTTAATTTTATTTTATCAGCTTATATCAAGGCGAGATCATCGTATCATTTTGATCATATGAATTTTATCCTGAACAAAATTATGAAGGATATCAGACGGTTCAGTATATGATTTTAAGTTTGACGTTCGAATTTAAAATGATCGTCAAGCTTAACAATCATAAAATTTCTCTTATTGTTCCATTAGCGCGGCTAAACTTTTACGGATTTAATGGAATCAATAAACGACTGGTTGGTTTTCGTTCAATATCCGGATTAAAGGGAATATTTTGACGAACACGCCACGAATGCGATCATTAAAAAGACGTCGAATATCACGATGCGTAAATATCACGGATTCGCCTCTTTAATACCATTCGCATCGTAAATTTGAGTTTTCCCGATGTAAAAAAATGAAAAAATATTGCTAGGCAACGTTAGAATGTGTAGTTTCGGTTTTCGGGTCAGAAGGTTAACGCGGAGGCCAAGAGTTACGGGCATGCAAACGGACCAACTTGAACACGCTTTTTCCGTAACGAGTACGAAAGATTTTTCTCTCTTTCTTACCCTTTTTTTTGTTCTCTCTCTCTCTCTCTCTCTCTCTCTCTCTCTCTCTTACAAAACTTTTTTGTCTTTATATAATACATACGTAAAGGATGAATCGTGTAAAGTGATATCAATAAAAAATTATATTTTTCGATATCTTTTATATCGTAGCTTCATAATTAAAGAAGTACATGTAATATCTATCAGAAAAGAGGAATACTAATAAGAGAAAAAAAACAGAGAATGAAGGGGTGAGGGAGGGGGGATGGAAGAGTAGGAAAGAAAGATAAAGAGCTCCAACTAAGATTTGCAACTCAGACAATTGCTATCGTTCGCGCTATAAGCATTCGCAAAAGAGAAAAAAAAAGAAAAAGAAAGAAAGAGAGAGAGAGAGAGAGAGAGAGAGAGAGAGAGAGAGAGAAAGGAACGAAAATTAGATAATTTCACAAACACGATGAAAATATTCGCGTACCAAGATAATTGTAGAGTTACGTTATGGTATGAAATATCCAGGACGTTCGGACTCCACCCTCTGTCTCTCTCTCTCTCTCTCTCTCTCTCTTTCTTTTTCAATCTCTATCTCACCCTCTCCTCTCTACACCTTCCGCCATCGTTCTCCTGTTCCTCGAACACAGAGGCAGGGAGAGATTCTGCAATTATTTTCGCGGTGAATTCTAGAGAGTACCACCCAAGTTCCAACGGTGCAACACGATCAAGGTGGAGCTCGCCGGTTCGCTTCATTGCCCTGGCTCACGAGATATTTGCATCTCTCCTGAAACTCTCGTTAATTTTCAGTACGTCGATTTTGGCCTCTTCCTTCATCTTCTCAAAAGTTTTTCAAAAGTTTTTCCCTTTTTATTTCGAATTCCTTATCTCCTATTTTATTTTCATTTCTTTTCATAGCCATTTCTTTCGTAGCTCGATTGCAATCGAGCATTTATCTCGATGGGCAACGATTTTATTGGCTACCGCTACATTTCTCGATCCGTGGTGTTCGATCGTTAATCGTTTTACGATCAAGATCCTTTCAGGAAGTCGATAGTTCGATGTTTAAAAGACGGGAAGTCTTCGCTTCATGAAGGAAAAAAATTTTACGAGAATGTGAAGACGGAAAGAGGGATTTCATTCGGTGTTAACGTCGAAACGAAAACCGGACGAGTTCTTTCTCTCTCTCTCTCTCTCTCTCTCTCTCTCTCTCTTTTTCTCTATCTCTCTTTCTCTTTCTTCCTTCCCTTTCCTCTCCTTTCCGTTCTTCTTTCTTTCGAATAGATAACAACGAACGTTATACCGCTCAATTTCACCCCAATTATCCTGACTCGGTTACGAGCAATGTTCGCGTTATAACGCGTACCTACATTCCCAACGAAAGAACCTTTAATATACTTTCGAGTACGTGATAAAATATAATGACATGCTAATTATAAAGTTTTATTTCATTTTTCATATACATTTACTTATTCAATTGAACGTTATGTAATTAAAAAATTAAATTTAAAATTGATTTTGCATTGATCGCGCAGAACATATTTCTACGAAATTTGGCAATATTTTATTAATACTTTTTTCCTAAATTTCTGACCCAGATACGGAAGCGTTTTTCTTTTTTTTTACTTCTTTTCAATTTAGTCATTTTTAATTATAGTTTTAATTCACAAAAATAACGGTAGGATGAAAAGAAAGAAAAAGGGAAAGGAAAAATAGTAATGTGAAAGAAGAAAGAAGAAGGTTTGCAAACGCGAAGCACGTTCGCCAAGACGCGCTGGATTCCTGGTGATTGCCTCGAGTTGTCACCGGATACGACGGCCAGCGTAGCTCGTGCGAATTCCATCCAAGAGTGACCCATTTTTCCAGGGCATGAGAGAAGAAAATCTGAGCGAACATCGCGACCAAAAAGAAAAATGTAAACTGAGACATAGAAAAAGAGAAAGAGATAAATAGAGATAGAGATAGAGATAGAAAAGAAATAGAAAGGAAGAGAGAAAAATATACGATATTTTACTTCGAAATGAAATGTATTCTTTAACCACGAGTCACGTGAAAATAAAGTAGGATGCGAGATTGAAAATTGAAACAGTGGAGAAGTCGATATTTCGAATAAACATTAAAAACTCATTTTCACACAAATATCCATACGTTTATTCATATATAAAACTCTATCGATTCATAAAGTACCGTATTGTAACAATTCCTCGCATAAGTAAACACTTTTAAAATACAAGTTACTCAGCCATTCTAAAGGGATAAAGAATTAACTTGCAGTTCTTTACATTGGAATGAAGCAAAAAAAAAAAAAAAAAAAAAAAAAAGAAAAAAAATAAAACAAAACAAAAAAAAAACATGAAAACAAAAAAATAACAAAAGAAACAACAGTGGACAAAAAAAAAAAAAAGAAAACAAATTCCCAGATCAAACGGCAATCTCTGAATTCTCTCGAGTGGGAGTATTGGCTTTAAAACTCAATCGTCTATAGAAACGCATACGAGTATTTATTAATTTATGCGAAACGAAGAACACGAGAAAAGGAAAGAAAGTTGAAAAAAGAGAAAAGCGCGATAGAAGCAAGAAAGAATGGGACAAAAGAAGGGAAAGCCAGGAGGGGAGAATCTGGTCTTAATTACTACCGAAACGACGCACGGTTTTTCTTCTTCCCTTCAAGCTAGAAAACGCAGGAAAGAAAAAAACAAAAAGGCGCGTATACGCTCGTACGCTTGGTTCTAAAGGTTGAGGACACTGTAGAGAAAAAGAGGTGAAGAAGAGAGAAGGGAAAAGGGCGAGGGTCTTTGTGATATTCATGTTTCGAGATTATTTATGAGTCGCGGACGCACGCGTACCACGCGGAATGAAACGCAAAAGTCGTGTGCACGGTGCCGTGTAAGTCGAAACGAAATGGGATAAAGAGTGTAATGGATCCTTTTCGTATATACAATGACTAAAAAATAATGAATTTATATTTTACACAGGTGTTAATTTGTTTCATAAAATAAATTCGTTGTATACTCAATTATTGAGATCCTTTAAAAACAATTATAATATTGGCAAAAATTTAAAAAGGAAAGAACAAGTATTAAGATGCATGATTTTTTTTTTGTTTTCTTTTGTTAATGGTAAAATATTTAAATATGTGTAAATTTACTTGTATAAATTTTACATTAAAATACACTGAAGTTTTAAAGAAGGAAGAATAAAATATAAGAAATTGTTACTTAGGTCGACGATGATAATTGTCGGATGTTCATGCTGGCGAATATTCGATAGATATCTCTTTATCTTCTTTAAATTTATCATGAAATGGTATTTGTATGTTGTAACAGAGCTCATCAAGGAAAAGAATAGAAGAGAAAAAGAAGGATGTAAAAAGAAAGAGAGAGAGAGAGAGAGAGAGAGAGAGAGAGAGAGAGAGAGAGAGAGAGAGAGAGAGAGAGAGAGAGAGAAAGAGAGAAAAGAAAGAGAAAAGGAAAAAAAAAACGAAATATATTGTACCCGAGTACAAAATGTAAAGCTCTCATTACAGCATTCTAAATAATAGAAAAATGGTACTAACTCAACATAGTTCATTATGAAACTAGCAATTATTATTAACGATAATGATAGACTACAAAATTAATGGCAATTGAAATTATTGAGATTTACTGTTGTATCTTTACTCATTGACGGAGTACGTGTTTGAAAGAGAAAGAAATAAAGAGAAATAACAGAGAATAAGGAAGAAAGATGAAAAGGTACGAAGCTTTCGTAGGTTTTTTGCTTTTGCCTTTTCGAAATCTTTTCTTCGTTGCTCGTGTACCTTCGATCAGCGAGCACGCGCAACAAACGCACACGGAGAAAAGAATGGATAGAGTGAAGGGTAAAAGCGAAACACGAAAATAGGCGGGGCTGGTAGAATCGGCACGCTTTACGGGCATAATTCATCTGGAGCGACGCGCTCGCGGAGGACACGCGCGAGCAAATGAACGAGTACACAAGTAAACGCTTATCGGTGTGATCGCGATAAGACCGGAAGTTGCGAAAAAAATCGCTTTCGTTCTCCCTCTGAAAAAAAGAAAAAGGGAGAAAAACATTTTCACGATTGCTAGAATCATTTTTTTACGAATATGTTTCTCGTCATTATCAATGTTTCTCATTATCATCAATGGTCAACGATCAATCGACATTTAACAAACTCCATGGATGCATATAAATATCTAACTTTTTTCTACTAATGCCTGCATTATCGTCCGCATTCGGAGAAACCTGTAACGTGTACTGTTGATCTTTTTTTTTTTTCTTTGTACGCGATAACACGCCACGAACAATCGTACTCCGTTGGGAACGTATAAAAAAAAAATCGTTCAAAGAATTATATTATCATTGTAAAGTAGCCCATTTCTTTTTAATTTTATTTTCAAATACATATCTCGTATATCTACGAGTATTTCGGATGATTATTTATAGTACGTACGTAGGTAGATACGTATATACATATATCGTAGGTACGTGGTACGATCGATTCTAGACGCGTTCTAACGCGGTCTAACAAACATAACAAAACGGTTTCAAGTAGAGCATAATGATAAAATATAATTCGATGAATCAACGGTAACTAAAGACAACATCGTGCCGATATTATTCATCGTTAAGAGCCATTTCAAATGTATCGGACGACGAGGGGTAATAAATTTGTAATTTACAGCTGATAATAAATTTCGCGTAAGCAGACAGTATGGCACACATACGTTAGCTGAGGCCATCGTTAGAGAGGCTCCAGGCGGAAAGAGTACACAGACCACTACGCTCGGAGATATAAGTGCATCATTATTTATAATAGACACATATAAGCGCATACAGTACGTACGACAAACCTTCATTACGGTCATCACGAAGTCGTGGATTTGTAACGAGTGCGAAACGATCATCCTTTCTCGATCTGAAAGTTCCCTCCAATTGGATCAATTCCATTGCATTTCTTTCGTCACGTTTAATTCTTCTTCCTTTGCTTCGTGTATAGATGCTCGAAAAAAAAAAAAAAAAAAACTTTGAAAAAATGTCCGACTTTCAATCCAAGTTTCATTTCTACTTTAATTATTTGAAATTCGATTATATCATTAAATCCACGTAATTATCATCAAATTTCATTGCTAAAACTAATTTGAAGCTCGTGATATTATCGTAAGTTAGAAAACTCCGCAATGACTTGCATAGATCGGCAACGAATTGGTTATGCAGATGAACTCGGAAAGAAGAAGAAGAAGAAGAAGAAGAAGAAGAAGAAAAAAAAAAGAACTTATAAATAGCAACGATCCTTTCTTCTTTTTTAATTTAAGTTTAATTTTCAAATCAGTGAGAGAGATAGAAAGATAAAATGAGAAAGAAAGGAGAAAGGGGAAGAAGGAAAAAAATGAAAGGAGTGGTGTAATCTTCCCGGAGATACATATATACTCCCAAGAGCCATAATGTTGTAACTTATAACGTTCCAATAAAACGGCAAGAAATGCGGAAATTAGTTTTTTATGTCTGCCCTCTTAGTTACGCGTATATGGCGGCGAGCGTTTGAACATCAACGGTATCATATCGGGATGCTTTTAAGGAACTATTTTCGTCGTTTCTTCGGCGATCACACGTGGCACACATCCATTATTTTATTCTCTTCTACCGATCAGACCTTTACCCTATCGGATCTTTAACCTATCTATACAAATTTCACGGTTAATCACGAATCTTCCTTTTTTTTTTCTCTCTAATAGATCTAATCTCGATAGTATATTATTTTTTGAAGAAAGATCGATAGTGCCGTTATATACGAGCATATATATATATATACATATATATATATATATAAATATATATTAGGGGGACCGGAAAGTAATGACATTTCTGCACATGTCAATATTTGATTGTGATTAAAAATAAAAACTTGTTAAAAATTTATTCGTTTGAATTTAATTTAAAAAAGTGACATTACTTACCAGTCACCCTCAATATATATTATATATAATATTTTATTAATTTATTTTTGAATGTTTCATATATTATATACGTTTATTATTCTTTCACGTTTTCCTTTTCTTATTTGAATATTATTATTTCTATAAAACGTCTATAAAAAGTCGATCCATATTATTACCATTGTCTGTTAGTACGTTCAAAGAAAAATAAAAAAGCACACTTTGCGAAAATATTTCGAGAGATCATTCGCGAGAAATTCGTAAATTGATAAAGCCGCTTCGAAGCTATCGGCGAGGCGCGATTGAAATCTTACTCTTCTCGTTGGCGTTGACGAATTCCGGTACAAGGAAAGGCACTTTACCGGACAGACGGCAGTACGCGCTTTGCCTACGTGTACATTCCTCAAGGCGAAAGTGCACGGTAGAACGGACGACTACGGAATCCATTTAGATAAGTAAACGACTTTGTTAATTAGATTTGTCGAAAGTACAAGAGGGCGGGGAGCAAGCGGAAGGTTTCAAGCGACGTCGAGAATAGAGAAGAAAGAAGACGAGAAAGCGAAATAATCCCTATAGAGATGAGAAACTGAAAGAGAAAGAGAAAGAGAGAGAAAGAGAGAGAGAGAGAGAGAGAGAGAGAGAGAGTGAGTGTTCCTCGTACGTGTATGCACGACTTACCTAAGAAAAAAACATACGCTAAAGCACTTTGACAAAGATTTCAAAAGGCAAAGGCTAAGTATGGTCATATGAGAAAGAAAGATGGAGAGAATGAGAAAAAAAGACGGACAAACAGAAAGAGAAGATGCAAGAGAGAGAAAAAGAGAAAGTGAGAGAGAAAGAGAGTAAGACAGAGAGAGAGAGGGGGGGGGGGGTGGAAATATTAGAAGAAAAGAAAGTAGAATAAAATGAGCAAAAGTTTTCCGCGATAATTGTCTCGCCTTGAAATATGGGCAGGTCGTTAGAACCTTGGCTCCGTTGTTACATTACAATTACCTTAGGAACGAAATAAGATGACGACTTGACCTATTTTTTTGTTGACATGACAACGACGACGACGACGATGACGACGACGACGATGACGATGACGATGACGACGCCATTTCATAAGCACCCTAAAATTCTTTTTTCCCATATAATTCGTACCCCCTTTTATATTTCAACTCACGATTATGCTCGACGAGGATCCTAACTCAAAAATTTTCTTTTTCCTTTTTCGAAACAACCCGTGAATTTCTCTTCTTTTCTTTCTTCTCTGTTTTTTTTTCCCCTTCCTTTATTCACCATTCCTCCACTCGTAGCTTTCCTACCTTTGATCTTTTTAATCCGCTCGTAGCTAACGTCATACCATCATTACTTCGCACTCGAAATAATTTCGCACTTTGCATATTCGCCTTTTCGTTAGCACCCCTTTTTCATTCGTATTCGATGGCTTAGACTTATCGCGCATGTAAAAGCATCCTTCGTTTTATTCATCGCGAAAAATTCATGACGACACATTCATTATTTTTTCATCGGAATCTAATGAGAAAAATTATCCAAAAGTTATCAGAGACGATTGTTAACAATAAATAGATCGATTTATTTATTAATAAATTGTATGCAATATAAAAGTAAAATATCTATGAAAAATTAAATCCTTTATATATGATAATTTTATTTCAATTTTAAAGAAACGTCATACGTATCGTGAAGGAGAGATTACGAATGAGAGATATCGTACGATAAATCGTTTCTTCTAGGTATTACAAGTGAGAGTTCGAGAAAGCTTGATCATAGTTGCGAGAGTATGCGTATTGCAAAAGGACTAAAGGCGTAAGGTGATGCAGGGGCACAAGTAGGCCGCGATAACGGGAACGTCCTATGATCTCGACCTCGAAATATTTCCTCGAACTTGTCATCCAAGCCCATATCTCTATCTATCTCTCTCTCTCTTTCTCTCTCTCTCTCTCTCTCTCTCTCTCTCTCTCTCTCTCTCTCTTTCCTAGTTCACAGAACAAAGACGTAAAGGTTGAAAGACGAAAGACGAAAGAGGCGAAAGGAAACGCTCGCTGCACTGTAACAGAGAAAAGATAATGATCCCTGTATGGCAGATCTAGTACCACCGATCCTTTTCTTCTCGACATACGTAAGTACATATATATTCACGCGTTTCGTTTCTATGTGTGCGAGCTGCAAGATTCCAGCTACATGGAAGTAGTTGCCCCTGCAGTTAAGACCTCAGGGTATCAGGTTTCTTCCGATTGTATCATCAAACGGTCTCTGCTCGGTTTCTTCGTCATTCTGTCTCTCTCTCTCTCTTGAGAGAGAGAGAGAGAGAGAGAGAGAGAGAAAGAGAGAATAGTTGCTTATTTCAGTTCTTCCTTTCTTTCAAGAGAAACGGTTACCGTCCCTCTGTTGGCTGCTCCTTTCCCTTTTTTTTCACGCTTCTCCTTTTGCACTCAAGCACCTTTCGCCCTTCCGCGAGTCTCCTGCGTCGTCGTTTCGGTTTTAAGAAGAGCGCTTAATCCGTAAGGACATCTATGCGAGGAAGAGGGTTATACCACTGCCGGGATACTTTCTCACTTTCTCGAAGTGACGGGATATTCTTCCTTCCATTATCTTCGCCAAAGTATCGAGAAAGGAGAAAGAAAAAGGAAAGGAAGGAAAGGGAGAAAAAGTAACTATTCTTTTTTTCTTCTTCTTCTTTTCCCAAAGGATAGGATATAAATGACGATTATCTGATTTAGAAAGTGTTTATAAGACGGAGAAGAAACGATGTGAGATAAAAGTTGTAGTTTGTCTTTTAAAATTTATACGTGATTCAACTTAAGAATCGATAATTATATATTATTCTAATAATGATGGTGTCGGAGATGATCAGACGACGAGTATGATAAAGTGATTATAAAAAATGTATTATACGAATAGAAAAATTAATTTTAAAGTGAAAGAGAACGGATAGAAAAATCAAGAAAATTTCATTATGCTTTCAAGATATAAATACGTTATATTTTCTTTAATAATTCATATATACCTAAGTCACGTTCGTTCTTTCGCCTCGAAAAAAAAAAAAGAAAAAAAAATGATAAAACTTGTTTTTACGTTCACGTCTACCTCGAAGGATATCGAATAAAGCGATGGACGGATAGGATCAATAACACCTGTGCCATTGGACGGGATTCGTCCGATTAGGGGACTACGTATGAGCGAGATAAAGATAAAAACGCTTTTTCTTGTCTCATTGCGTTGTTTCGATTCCATACCGAAGGCTCATGAATTCCATACGTACCACGACTAAATTTTTAGCGTGTCGCTTCTACATAACGCCAGTTCTCCATTTCTTCTTTCTTCTTTTCCTTCTTCTATTTGTTTTTCTTCCTTTCTTTCTTTCTTCCTTCCTTCCGCTCGGTCGTTCTCTTTCTTTTACCAAAGTGAACGAAACTCCCATTCGTATTTGTCGTTTCAACGCAAAGATATGAGACCGAGACGACGTTTTGTTCCGTTACTCTTGTTCTCCATCGTTTTACGGATTTTTTTTTCTTTTTACTTTTTTCTTTCATTTTTCTCATTTTCTTTTTTTTTTCTTTTTTTTTTTTATTTGTTTTCTTTATCTTTTTGCTTACCAAATGATCTCGTGGCATGTCGTCATGAAAGATTCTGTTAACGCGACGACAAAGAAGGAACGACAAGTCAAAATCTCTAACTCGTGCCAAAAGACATGAATCAGCTATGACAGGAGCAGTCAGCTAGCGTATTAATCTTAGAAACGAACCGTAGAGCAAATTCGGATCCTAGGAATTTTCCATTGAGTCTATGTACTACTTCCACTTTCGTGAGAAAAAATTTTACTTTGCTTCGTACACGTGAAAATTCTTCCTTTTTTCTCTCTCTCTCTCTCTCTCTCTCTCTTTCTTTCGTACTATCCACGCATATTGTTAGTTATTATTTTTACATTACAATAGTCTCACTATCTTTATGTCCAGTGATAAAATTTCTCTCTCTCTCTCTCTCTCTCTCTCTCTCTCTCTTTCTCTCTTTCTCTCTTTTTCTCTAGAAATTTAATTTCATTTTCAACAGGAAACGTTTAGATTCTAAAGTCGACGAAGATGGTTACGAAAAATATGAGATACCAAAAGGAGAGAGCGAGAAAAAGAGAGAAAGAGAAAATGACATTTAAGAACGAAAAAGTCAAGCCAACGAAAACGTATTTAGGACACGAGGAGAAAATTTATTTCGTTCTTGACTTAGTAAGCGAAACGAGCTCGATTGCGTTTAATAAACAGAGAGTAAGGAGCCATCTCTGTACTCTCCTAGATTTTGCTCTTCGCAGCCATCGTCGTAATCGTTTTGAGGCGGACGTAAACGTAGGAGAACGGCGGAAGTCATTGAAATTTATTAAAATTGCGACCAAAAACGAGCACTGTCCTGGTTATCATATGTCCTTGCACTTTGTCTCTCTCTCTCTCTCTCTCTCTCTCTCTCTCTCTCTCTCTCTCTCTTATCATCTTCCTCTCGCAGCTTTTTCTCTCTTTCTTTTCGTTGCATGTACGCTCGACGTTATACAGAGGCAAAAAGGCAAATGAATACGACTAAAGCGTACATAAATATTCAGCGCCTTACCCCCGTGGTCTCCAGGAATCGCGGTTAAAAGCCTCTATATTTAATACGCATAAATCCCCCGTTCGTTCTGAAAAGGATCGAGGGAGGGAACGCAGAAGAGAGACGGTTTGCACTTAAAGGAAGTTATAATGGAAAGCTCGGCCGGGTGTGTCTCGAAAACCTCTTTACTCTTGACGTGACTTTCGATCGTGCATTTGTAAACGCCTGTGTTTCTGATTGCGAATGCGACAGCAACTGCTGACATTGATTTTCCCGATGTTGTAACGTCACGTGAGGGTGCCTGTCAAAAAAAGATACATCGGCATTTTATTTTATTAGATATATTTAAAATCGAATCTTGAAAAGTTTTCTATAGACATACGACTATACATGTATATATATATATATATAGATGTATGTATATAGCGATTGATTTTTAAACGTCAGAATTGCTTCGGAAAAATTCTCTTCCCTTGAAAATTGCATTAAAGGAAATAATTTTTTGTTTAAAGGCATAGAAGCGTTACGACGAGAAGATTGTTATTTATACATAATCGTCGATTTCTTTTCCACTGTCTAAGGAGAACAGAATATCGGAGGAGGAATAAATATTAAAATCGATCGTATCTTCCGAGATATTCTTGAAGATGGATAAGAAAAAAGAAAAAGAAAGAGAAGAAGGGAGTAAGGAGATAGAAAGAGAAAGAGAGAGAGAGAGAGAGACAGAGAGAGACAGAGAGAGAGAATGCCTTAGGGAACGTG
This sequence comes from Vespa mandarinia, assembly GCF_050613455.1. Lineage (NCBI taxonomy): Eukaryota > Metazoa > Arthropoda > Insecta > Hymenoptera > Vespidae > Vespa > Vespa mandarinia. Next base: position 5,297,839 of record NC_140818.1, on the reverse strand, counting down.
AAAATTAAAAGGCGTTTCTGATAGAAAATTGTCGCGAGACTTAACGATATTATTGCCAGCTTATCCGAGGTTTCGCGAAAGACGAGATGGTAGTAGCTCCTCTTCTCTTCTTTCCTTCGCGAAAACCGTAATGGATATCCCATCCCGGAGGTTGATGATCTATTACCGCGAAAATGGGTCAATTAGTGTCGCTGCCCTCGGGCTATATGGCTCGACCGAAATTTCAGGGTAATTCTGTTGCCCGCTTTAATTATTCGAACGACCATGGAAAGCCGGCAAGATGAAAGCGATGCGAATGGACGAGGTGACTCGTTTACAAACCGACCACGGCTGTTTCGAGTCATACACTCGCATGCATGCCACGTTAGTACGACTTTATTCCTATACGACTTTCCATCAACGTTTAAGCGAATGAAAAGTTTTCACCTTTTAAACGAACCTTTTCCTGAATAAAAAATTGTCCTTTTCTAAAGTGTACCTCTAGTTGTACTAATTTCACTTTAAGATAATAAAAGATGTATTGCGACGAAGTTACCTTTCCACGTTGTTGCACTGTCTCAAATAAAAAAGAATTGCCATCTCTGGATGGAGCTTCAAGTGCGAAAAGCTTAAAGCTTACATTTTTGACGTGCGACTAATGGCGACCACTCGTAAGAGTAAAAATAGAAAAGACACGGAAAGAGGGTAAAAGCAAGGGGTGTAACAGAGCCGGAAAATAACGAACGCTCGAGTCGCGATAATGTTGACCCAAAAAACAAAGCGACCATCGAGAGAACGACTTCTCTGTTACGTGTCACAGTACCGTTTGCTTTTATGATTTCCCTAATCTTATGACGTTGTCCGCAATTTCTTCTACCACGAAACTTTAATCGTTTCCATGACTCACTGGATGAAAACTATGTGGTGTAAGTATTGTTTGGAGAGTTACGTAAATTAGAAGTTGAGAAAATAAACGAAATAATCATTTTGCATACGGGAGGTTTTGGACTAGAAGAAAATAATGGAAAACTTCTTGTCATTTCGATGGTAATCTTTCAAGTATACAATTTCCAATACCGCAACGAATCGTCTTGGGACTAAAGATCGACCGCGTTTCTAATATCTTCAAACTACGGACACGGTTACGTTTACGTTCTAACGGCAGGTGTGAAGCTTTCCTACTTGGTCGTGTCGATAGAGGAAGGTTAATTATCCTGAATTGTATTCGCGTGAAATATGAGGCTAGTAGACCGTTAGACGTATTGTGGTCGTAAACCACGAGAATGAGATCGTAGTGCGTTGTTACGCGACGGTTCTTTAGATATTTATTATATACGACGTCGAATAAATTACAAAGTGAAAAAAAAAGATAGAACAAAAGTATGAAAACATTGCATCACGAGTCTTGGCTATCGTAGATATATATATATATATATATATATATATATATATATATATATTTCTATTTTTTTTTCTATTATTAAATAATCGTAAAAGAGAAATGAATATTTTTAAAATATATAAAATACATATAAATATTTATAAGATAGAAAGATCACATGCTTTCGTATTGATACAATTAAATGTTTAAACTCTGTGTGGATAATGAAATTGTTCGAAAGGTGTGCCTTGAACAGCGTGTTAAAGTATTCGCCAATATTGTTGTACATAAGTTCATCCTTTGTAAAGCATTCTAATTGGCGCACTTTTTTTCCGCCATTTCCCCATTCCACCCTTTTCAACTTCATACCAAGAAGATGCGTGTCTTTGGAACGTTTATCATGACGCTTGTGTTTTTAACCTAAGTACCCATATATATACGTATTAATTTACGTATGTGTTCGTATCTATATACGTATGTATGTACAATATAGAATGTGTTTGCTGTCGACCGTGCATACGATCGCCACGATCTCACACACGCCTCTCACGTGACTAAACTCACATTAGCTTGGTCTAAGCCGCTGTATATTAGCGGCGACGTATCGCACGATAATTTAAGTGATTTGCACGTGCATCAACGTTGCCTCTTTCTTTTTCGAGTTACATAAAGATTTCATAAATCGATCTACCGGATTCTCAGTAGAAAAAGACTTTAAACTTTAGGATAAGATTGATTCGTTTACATCTATTTTATATATATATATGTTCGTATATTCTAATTTTCATCGTTTGAATTGATGGAGAAAAATAAATGACAAGTTTTTATTGATATTTTCATAGTGACAACGTAAAATAATTACCCTCATTTTTGTACCATGAATTTTAATACACTATATATCCTTATCACCAACCTCATCATTCTCTTTCATCTCGGTGTAAAAGTCTGAACGCGAATTAGTCTGCTTTTAAGATTATTGTAGACATGATAGAGTCTTTGTCGTTTCGCGAGAGCCAACACTTTGAATACGTCAAAAGCGTCGAGTGCAATAATATTTCTCTTTTACCGGTTGGTGCACCGCCATCACCAAGTATATCGCTCTATTAAGACGTACTTTCTCATTAAGAAGTTTCATGCCATTCGCCATTAAAATGCCGGCGAGTGGCGTATGTGAGACTCGTACTTACGTGCCGTTCGTCAATAAATTCATAACACTCGCGCTATAAATAATGATATTCTCTCTTAAATACCAAGGGCCACTTTTCTTTTAATCGCTTTCAACCGGTGCAACCAGCATGAGACGTAAAGGAAATTGCATTAAGCTTGATTTGTTTGCTCTTAACGTCGTTCTAAAATTTTTTAATTCTTTTTCACATTATTTCGGAACAAGACCAAACGACTAAATTAAACGATGTACTTCGACAAAATGTAAAAATCGATTTCACATCAATCTATAATATACTTTTATTCATATTCTATCTTTCAAATAAAAAAAAGTCTAATCATGCGAGGACCTCAAAAAGATACTCGCATTTGGAATTAAAGCCATAATACGGAAAGATACAAGTTGTAGATCCAACCGAAATTGCTGTGTACCTTACAGCATCCCATGGGGCAGCTCTGAGAAAGGAAGGCGCATGCATATAAAGTGCGGCAAGGATACACGCGAGCGACGAAGAGGAAGAGAAGTATAAGCCTCGCTTGCCAGAAATTGTGTTTATATCAAGGCATAAAGAACCTTGCGAAACGTGCACATACTCTAAGGGATGGAAACTAACTCAACGAAACTTAACGCATCGTTTATAAAAACAAGTTGTTCTTTTTTTTTTTTTTTTTTTTTTTTCAATACATTCGAAAATCTTTCATTTGATTCATATATCATCTTTATATATTTTTCATTTAAATCAGTACAAATTTAATTTTAATTATTTGTTAATAACAATGAGAATGAGTGTATATTGATATTTAAAAACAGATTCTTCAACGTCTTGTAGATTTATATTGAGAAACTTTGGATACGTCTAATTAATCGTGTAAATATGCAATAGTTAAACAGTGGAAAAGCTATAATATTATCTATAGACCATAATTTGATACCTATATCGAATTATTTTAGCAGTACTAACGTTGGCCTTCGCCGATATAGAACGCGATTTAATAATTTGCTCTTCGTTCCTCAGTGAGCTGATTCTGCACACTAAACCTTTACAGTTATAATAATCTCAGTAATTGTATATACGCGTATGTGTGTCTATGTGTTTATATATACACATAGTATATATATACTCTTATTCAGTTATTATGTTCCGAATATGCGATATTAGTTAGGATGTTGGCTATAATAATAATCGTGTTCAATGATTCGATGAATATCGAAATCATTAATATATCGTACGTTCTCTTTCTTTCTTATATTTATCTTTCTATTTGATTATGATAAATGCATTATGTCTTTTATGTATATACATATATATACCTACTTCAGCTTATATATTAATATGTTAAAATGTAACTTAATTGGTCTATTAAATTGTAACTTTATAAATTATTTAACTTACACAGCTTTTACTTACATTTAATTAATATAATAAACATTGCTTCTTCTTCTTCTTCTTCTTCTTCGTTCTTTCATTTTCATTTGTTCATTTACAAACCCATCCGATAAACAATACGGCGGCGTGCACGGTGTATTGGATAAGAAAGCGTAGAAAGAAACAGAAGAAATCTTTTCCTTTTCGTACGGGTTCGTTCGCTTGAATGATATTTATGAGAAAGATACCCTCTACAAACAGTCAATCACCGCCATATAGATCGATACGAAGGGTGTCTTTCGTACTAAAGACAATCCGTACGGACGCAAATATACTCATTGTCTTCTCCTGCTAGTTCTTCCTCTCATCCTCTCTTCCTCGTCGTCATCTCGTCGGAATAACCAAGAAGAAAGATCCCTCGTCAATTTACTCTCTAGCAATACTATTCCCGTCGCGATCCCTTCCCGTTTCGAACGATATTCCGATGGGGAATAAAGAGAAGAAAAGAGAGCCCGCGGTGCCCGCCAGGAGGCCTTTGATTTTTACGACGTAACAATGAGCGACGAAGTGAAAGAGTCCTCTTCGAAATTAGCTTCTGATAGATATCACTATGCTATATCATTCTACTTTATTTTCTTTATTTTTTTCTTCCTTTCTTTCTATTTATTCCTTATTCCTGTCATTTTCACTTCGATATATTGGCAAAAATTAATTTCTTTTTATGAAAGTTTTATTTATATAAGATTTTATATAACAAGACTAATTGGATAATAGAAAAATAAATATTACGATATAAGACAATATAATGGAAATGTCTATGTAATAATTGTTTAACGCTTCGTAACGTTATGCTCGAATAAAAAAAAATCAATTATCATTTTACATTGAATTCCACGAAATTAAAGAATAAATTTAAACATTTATATACACATTTTTACTCGTTCATTTATCCGTACCGTCGTCACTCGTACGATGCTTACTACGTTCTGAATTCGATAGAGAATAATATCTAAAGATAAGAAACGTTGTCACAGAGAAAGGTCATACAGCGTAGAATGAATCACCGAAGAGCTATTGGTTTTTATCTCATTTCCCTTGTGTAACAGTTGTTTATATCCTGTCGTCGTTTTCGTGTTTGTTATTATTCCTTCCTTTAATGAATCCGAAACGGGAAACGACGAAAAACGAGAAAGAAGAAAAATAATAAAATACACGGTAAACATATAGGATAGAAAATATAATTATTGAGATTTTTTTTTTAAATAGGTATGATAATTACATTTTAGATTTAACAAATAATACATCTAATTAATTTGATATGTATATTTAAATCTATGTATGAATTTAATATGATATAATTAATTATTATTAATATAATTTATATTTAATTTTATATATAATTTTACATAGTAATTTTACAAAGTAAGGAAGAAAATTTGCGTGTAAAAACGATTGCGATCGCGAAGAATTATTTTTTCTAAAACAAATTGTTCCTCGTATCTTTCTCATTCCACACTCGACCATTTTTCTTTCCTTTTCTAAATGTTTTTTTCTCTTTTGCTCGGTTTTACAAGTATTTTCATGCCTCTCGTTGACCCCTCCTACCGGATATTCGAGCGAAAGAAAAAAAGAAGAGAAAGAGGAAAAGAAATAAAGAGATAGGAGCGCATTACGTAAAGAGGTGAAACGCAAGCCAAGAGATAGCAAGATACTTTTGTGATATGCGAGCATTGTGAATGGAGAATCTCGCTTGCACGCGTCACTTCATTAAAAAGCTCTTTTTTCCCTTTCGATTGATATTTTAAAATAATCACGATTAACAGCTTTCGTTTAAATTTGATTTTTCTCATTAATTAATTGCTAGATAGATGGTCACTATTTTCTACCTGTATATTTGATCTTTCCTTTTCCGAATTATTTCGATAAATCTCCACATTTAAACCTGTTACTATGCTCTTTATTATAATTATTAGATTAAAGATCGATATCTCGAAGTAAAAGAGAAAAACGTGGGAATATCAAAAGGAAAAGGATGACGCGAATGTACGATAGGCGAGAGAAAAAGAAAAGAACGTACCCTGACGTCGTACCGAGCTAGAACGGGAAGGAGAATACAATGCCGCGCATTACGTAATTAAATCAATTGCATTAAGGACATAGTAGAAGCGCGTTGCCCTTAGCTGCGAACGTACTGCCTCGTCATCGTTCGAGATGGACGTTGTCGGTGGCGATCCGACAAGGGCGATTCCGGCCCTTGAAGCCGCTTCGTTCCTAAGTAGTCAGCAGATGTTACAAAAGTTTAATGACTAACGGCGAAACGAGTGGGTGCCGCGTGCGTGCATACTGTATACGCGTATGTGTGACTATGTTAGTATCAGTATATGTATCTGTATCTCGATATGCGATTGTGTGTGTTGATACGTACGAGCTGCAGTCACTGCGTAACCGCATAATTGAGATTAAGTGACACACGCCTGCTAGTTCGTGCACCCTACTATGCGACGCGACGAATTGTCTTTGTGAATATGGTGCTTATCGTAACCTTCATTTTTCCATTAATAATTTTATTCTCATTTTAAAAAGTGAAACGTTAAGAGTACACTTGGAAATTAAAAACGCTATTGTATTATATAAATGAGAATTAAAAACCGCTATATAAAACTATATAGACGAGATGTTATTATACGAGTTATTAATTTCCTATTATCTTGAAATTTTATATAAAATATAATTATAATATCTCTTAAAAGAAGCAGAGGTTGACGTTTTAAAAAAAATCGATGAAGTCTTAAAGGAAGAACATGAAATATCGAACGAGACGATATGTAAATGGTCCTTATCCAAAAACTTCTCGCGTGAGCAACATTGTCGATTGAGATTGCAAATCGAAGAAAAAGAAAAGGAGGAACAGTTGAAAAAACAGAGATAGATAGATAGATAGATAGATAGATAGAGAGAGAGAGAGAGAGAGAGAGAGAGAGAGATGGAGAAAGAAAGAAAAGAGTAAAGGATAAAGAATGGAAAGGCAGATAGCGATGCGTCGCGGCGACTTCTTCTGACACACCCCAAAGCAACGAGATAGAAGAAGGTGGCCGCGAATAACGGCCATTTCTTCCCGTATCGAGACGCGCTTAATCACTGGCGATACTTAATCAAAAGTACCAGTCGTATGGGGTACGGCCTCCTCCGGGATTGAGATACGCAACGATCGTTTCGTTTTGTTGCGAGTATGTGCTCGGTGGCTCTTGCTGTCTGTCCGTTCAACGACGAGAGGAAAAAGATGCGAAGGAAGGAGGGCTCCCGCACCTTTCTCTTTCTTATTCTCTTTAGGAGGAGGAGCAGAAAAAGAGAAAGAGAGAGAGAGAGAGAGAGAGAGAGAGAGAGAGAGAGAGAGAGAGAGGAAGAGAGAGTAGAAAAAAATGATGAGAGAAAAAGCCAAAGAGAGAAATGAATGCGAAATACAGAGAGGGAGAAAGAGAGAGAGAGAGAGAGAGAGAGAGAAAGAGAGAGAGAGAGAGATGGAAAGAGGTAGAACGCCGGCAGTGACGCATAAATCTGAGGTACCTTCCAGTGTACGTGCATTTAATTGCAGTGCAGCCCATCCCTGTGATATGCACAGCCACGCCGTGTCTTTTTCGGCCGTGTCTGTTGTATTCCAGCCTGCAGGCCGACTACGTTACAAGAACGAACATATACATGTGTATATATACGTGTCGTTGAAATAGCGATTATTGTGAATGCTGTGATCTTTCGATTTTCGATTCATAAAATATAGATAACTTTGAGGGTGAAAAAAAAAAAAAGTAAATCTTTTATATGATAGTATTTTATGCATTTGAGGGCTTAGCTTCTTTTATCATAATTCTTTTACTCTCTTTACTCGATTATACTCTTTTTACCAATCCCAACATTTATACCCGTTGAAAAAGGAATCGTACATAAAGGATACCTATCTTGTATTCCCATAAAAAGCTCCTTTTAAAAGTTATTCGAATAAGCAAAGAGATGTTTGGCACGGATTCTCGGAGGATTCGACGGGTCGCAAAGTTATCGAGGGTAACGCGTTCTCGCGTCGAATTTCGTGAACGGTGGTTAGTAGCGACGTGGGAGAAAAAGTAATACGATTTCTCTAGCCGCTTCTCGATGGCCTCCTACGAAAAAGAAACTCGAGCGTTGAGTTTACCGAGCTACCTTGTGAAATTTTACAAACGCAATTTCCGGTGGACGGGCGCGTTAATGCACGGGAGGCCCCTCCGGCGGGAGTTCGTATGCATCGACTGCAGGCCGCCGTCTGCTCTTGGAATTGAGACCATAAATACGCCGCTCTTAAACTCCCTTTATATTCCATTTAAAAGCGACAGCCGCGTACCTGCCTTAAAAAAATCCAGTTTAAAAGAGCAAGAATAAACGCGAGAAGAGAAACAACGAGAGTTCGCAAACGTTACTCGTCAGATATCGTCTGGTAGATCTGTTTGTAGATCGAGAAATGATTATACGTTGCAAAGGGATATATGTGATTCCTTGGATATAAAATCTGTCGACGAACGATGAAAGAAATTTCTTTTTCTTTTTTTTTTTTTTCTTTTTTCTTTTTTTCACAGTAGACATACTCTTTCTTTCGAATCGTATCAAAATGTTTATACAAGGGATGAAATGAGAAAGAGAGAGGAAAAATAAAAAGAAAAGGTTAAAAGAATAACACCGATCGTCGTAGGAAGTTTAAATGGAAGAAAGAAGCCACATAGTCCCTTCATTGATCTTTCGAACAAAAGGAAGAAACTGGTAGAATAGTCGAAACCACGTTTACTCTCTAAGGTCCCATCATGGATAAATCCACCGATCGGAGTTTCAAACGAGTCACCGATTCATTTCGTAGAGCAGAGTATGTCCACTCGCGATAACTGTGTACCGCATTTCGATGAAAACTTGGGAGAGTGCTTTTTCATGGAAAAAAGGAAGAATCCTTTTGGTTGGCGTGGCGCGCGAGGCAACGCGCACCAAACGGTGAAAAGTATTATTGGAGAAGTTTGAGAAAATTCCGTGGCGATTTCTTATCGAACTCCACTCACGGTGATTCGAAGGTCCACCGTTACGACCAAGGGAAAAGCTATTTCCGGGCAACTCTTTCGCGCTTTTCCTCCCTCCTATTTCGTTCGAGGAACTATTTCTTACTTATCGTCTTTCTTCCTTTTCTCTTCCTTCTATTGTCCGTACTTTTTACCTCTTTAAACCAAACTCGTTTCTCTCATTCATTCACTCTCTCTCTCTCTCTCTCTCTCTCTCTCTCTCTCTCTCTCTCTCTATTTCTCTCTCTTTCTTATATGATCGATCTTTCTAATTTTCACGAAAAAAAAAAAAAGAAGAAAGCTCGAACGAACGGGACGAACATATTTGAAATGATCGTGAATCGTAAACGAGATTACTCGTAAAAGGAAGTAGAAGACGCAGTTTCGTATAAAATTCGACGATCGTTCTCGCGAGACTTCTACGAAGAATTTTTCAAGAAATTCGCTCTTACGTAGTGTATCACTACCTAACGTAGATCTAGCTAGGTTGGTAGGTATATCTGCTACTGCTTTGCCGCATCTCGCGACCCATTTTTCTCCCTGATATACATAGGTAGGAACATAAGCGGGCAAAGCGCAACCGCACCCAAGCGTAAGAGCTTCTTACATTGAGCACTCCGTGCCGTACCGTCGACATTACATTTTCGGCTTTACATCTCGACGTGTGCATTGCGGTCGCGTCGAAACTGGGTTACGCGTATGCATACATAACTCCGCTTGGCTTGGGATCTTGATTCGATAAGTTTTTATATATGCTTCCTCTTGAAGCACGCAACGTATTTTTCTGTTATTCTTTCAAAAGAAAAAAAGAAAAAGAAAAAAAAGTAAACGTTTCTCGATTGGCAATATTATATCTTTTATCCAATTTTGCTTTGTTATTAACATGCATAAAAAAATAATCAATGCTTCATCATTTCCTTTATTCTTTCTATTTAATATTCTTTTCGTTTATCATAATGGATTATGCCAGAACTGAAAATAAAATATCTTTCCCCGTGATTCTTCTTTTTTCCTCTTTAAATCATTTCTTTCTGGTTCTGAATCAAACGGACGCCAAGTATAAGCCACGTCCTCTTTATCGGTTCATGCGTACCCATCTTAATAGATTTACGAGGTAAATATTAGCAGTGAGACCGAGCAGGGGAATGTTTTCGGGAGTTCGATAATATCGAAGATCGGGCATGAATTACCGAAGCATCGACCAAATCGGGCCACTCACGTGCAAGAGTGCGAGAACGAGTCGGACGAGTGCGGTGCATACGATTTCGACCGGTCCATTACTCCTGCGGGCGTTGCACATCGACGGAAGGCTCGTTCGCGAGTACGATCTCTCTCTCTCTCTCTCTCTCTTTTTCTTTCTCTCTCTCTTTTCTTCCATCTTTCTCCTTCTCTCTCTTTCTTTCTACCTTTCTGAACGAATACTTCGAGTCTCTTTTCTCTTCCTCTGTCCTCTTCTCGAAGTCTCTTTCTCTTTGGCCTATCGGATGGCTTGGTGCATCCCAGTGATAAACATCGGTTACGTGCCCAATGTGCATGCTCACCCTACGATGTATACCTTACCTTTCTCTCTCATTCCCACTCTTACTCTTCCCCCCTCTTTCTCTCTCTCTCTCTCTCTCTCTCTCTCTCTCTCTCTCTCTTTCTCTTTCTCTTCACCTTCCTCGCTCTTCTGCGCTTGGATTTCTCTCATCGATTTTCACGCGGCCCTCTTCTTCTCTTCCTACCTCTCTCTTTCTCTCCGTCTCAGCATACAGTTTCTTCGTTGCGATTAAGCCATCTTAATGGCTAACGAAGCTCTGAGGATACGAGCTGAACACGCGAAGGATTCGCTTTGCTTTCCTTTCGATCGTTCTTCCTTCTTCTCTTCCTTTCTCTTCATTCACTTCGAATATATTATATTTAAATATAAGATTTCCTTCTCGTTTCTTCCGCCTTCTTTCGTTTCCTTCTTTTCTTCAATTTTATCTTTTTATCATTCGCAGTTGTATTAAGATTACAAATGAGTAATATTTAGAAAGATACAATTGAGATTTCCTTTATATATTTTTAATAACAAGTAAAAGAAGTGAATTAATAGTAAATTTTTTAGTAATGGAAATTTTATATATTTCGTGTATTTTGTCTATTTGATTTAAACATATGTTATATATTACAGATCATGTATGTGCGTATATATATATATGTATATATATACGTATATATACACATATACAGATATATATATATATATATATATATATATATATATATATATATATACATATATATGATATAGAGAAGAAAGAAATATCCGTACTTTATAGCGATTCCTCTTAAGGATTTACACGATCGTAGCGATAAAAAAATGGAGATGAAAGAAACCATCTGCCGAGGTCATCTAGATAGTATAGCCGTAAGGTAGACGAGAACGTTTTTCTTTTCGAGCGACTTTCGACTCGACGGTATCTCTTCACTCCAAGCTTATTCTTTTCCTTCTTCCCTTTCCCTTATTCGCGACCCTTTTTTCGCCAGAATCCTTTGGTCGAATGAACACATCGGCGTCACTTTGCGTAGGTGTTCTCTCGTTCTCATTCCTTTAAAATCTCTCATATTTCCATCTTTCTCTTCTACGACGTCGCCGTGTTAATATCGTAGAAAAAATACGCGACGACGGTGAGAGATAGCCTTTCGGACTTTCAAAGAGATTTGAAAGATATCCGATTCAATTATTCGCGTCTTTACATGTGTGACATAAACACCGCTTGTCACCGCGTGTTTTTTCTTTATCTCTTTTCTTTTTTCTTTTCCTTTTTCTTTTTCTTTTTTTTTTTTCTTTTTTATAAACTTTTCAAGTTAACTCCTATTTTTGACTCTCGTGTCTCATATATTCTTCTTAGTCTTCTCAGCCAAAATCCACTTTACCCGAAAGCAAGTTTAATAAATCACTTTTCTTGATTTATTTCAGTTGCTCATAAGCATTTAAGAGGTATAAATTTATTTCATTTTATTGCTAATATAAAAAAAAAAAATTTGTCTCTGTAATTTTAATAATAATTATCGTTAATATACTTGGAAATTTTTTCGTTAAATCGATACGATTGCTCTATCATAATAACTATCGACATACGAATATAATTAACAATTGTTCACCTACCTCGTAATGATCGTTTGCTTTCAACTCTCTTTACTCATTCTCCAACCATCATCACTTTTCATACACATCTGGATAAAAAGCTTTAGGTTCTCGTGATTCTAGCATTTCACTTCTTTTGTTCGAAAATTCGCACTAATCACAAGTTCGCGTGTACGGCCTTTTTTACCCTTTCGCCCTCCATGATGTCTTTTCGCTATAGCAATTTACTTTTATTTACTTTTGTTGTTTAATTTTTCAGACTAATTTTCATAAATTAAACATCGTTCTTCATACACAATCCGATAAAGAAAATGGAATGTTTTGATATCCTTACGAAAAAGGCTTGAAATCAAATTCTTACTTGAATACAAATTTGCGCATAATAAATGTAACGCCAACTGTTACGCATTTCTAATCAAATTTACGAGAGTCTATGGTTACCAACGTGTAATGTAATACTCCGCGTTAAGGTTTATATACTCCACAAGTACCACATTTCAGAGAAACGTGCATTCTCCTTATATGTGAATGTATGCACGTGCGATATCCCATATGACTTAAACATGATGCTGAAGAAGAGTATGAATCCAAAGATTGCACCCCTCTTTCCCTCATTCGATGTTACAACATAGATTCAGAAGTACTTAAAGTTCCATCCTCGAACATGGTTTGATAGTAAATTTTGAATCGATTAAAATCAATAGACCATGTACATTCTTTAACCAATAAAAATTTTTCCTTATGATTATCCTTTCTCTCCGTATCTTATCTCCAAAGGAGAAACAATGGTAACGTGACAATTTTTTACAATTATATATAAAAAAAAAAGTTTCACAAGAAAATAACTGTGGTCTATGGAAAATATAAAAATTATCGAGTTTTGTTAATCTTTTTCGTTTTCTTTTTAAGTTATAAACGACGAAACAGATATTTAACAATGTAAAGTTAATAATTAATCAAAACGTAAATAATTACGTATCGATTAACAAAAGATGGTTAAGGATTCTTGATCTTTTTTTCGTTCTTTTCGATGTCCTATGATTGTCGTTCGATCATTGTAACGACCACGATAAACCTGTACGTCATAATCGTTAAAGGATCAGGAATACGGTTTCACGTTTCGTTCGTACATATCTTCATATATGAACACCCGTAACCGAATCTATTCTCATCGTTAGTCTTCTCGTCGTCATCGTTAACGTTGTTCAATGATTTGCCGCGATAAATATAGATAGGTACCTACATATATTTCACGAACGTAATTGAATTGGTTTATCTTGGTGGACTTGCGTGGAGCTGAACGCCGCTAGTCTTCTTGAATTTGACAATACATCAACGTCACATCGATGCATTTCGATACTGATTTGTGGTAAACGTAATCACTCCCTTTATTAAATTCCATTGTCATCGGAATCGCTCGAGTCCGGTGCAGATGCGACTCGCTTCGTTCATTTTCGTTCGGTCGTTCGTTGCTTCGTATCGGAACCAATCACGTTAATGTACAAAACGGTGGTTTTCCCTGAAGCGTTTCGCAAATCGTTCTCGTTACTGATCGAGATCTACGGGACGATTTTAAATGGACGATTTGACAGATCTGATCTCATACGAACAATCGATATCGACTACAGTTTGTTAATGATATAGGCGACATATTATTTTCAGAAAAATTCGTGACATTAAATTATTATACATCTTCACCAACAATCGATACGTGATCACGACTACAATCCATCCATCGTGAGGGACCAAATTTAACGCCGTGCCGAAGTCGGCAAGAGGCGAGGAAAAAAAAGCGGCGTGATTCGTTTGTATGCAAATATTTTCTTGTACAAGTCGACTCGTATGTAAGCCTCCTTATTCCCCGTTACCTTTGTTGTTTGAAAATAAAACGTGGCCCCTTCCGATGGAAGACTTGTTCCTGGTACCCCGTGGAATGCCATAAAGCGCGCCAAGTTACCATGTATATCGGCGAAGGTCTTGCCTGAATTTCCATCGAATGATCGGTGGTGCAACGCTTGTACTACCTGCGCGCAACGACCGCGTTAAAAAACTAGAGAGAGAGAGAGAGAGAGAGAGAGAGAGAGAAAAAGAAATACGTGCAGTTTAATGTATTCTCAATGATAAAACGATATACTCAAAAAATTAATTGCTGGAAAGTTGTAAAGAATTTTTTACGATCTAATATCGATATCGAATCACTCTCGTTGATTTATTTTTCATTTTCGATTATTTCGAAAAATTAGCATATCGTTTTTGATTTAATTCTTGGCTTACGGATTCTTCAAGGGTTCTTTTTTTCTCTGCAATATAAAAGAGTGGATATATCTTCTGTTGAAATGAGTCCTGTTTTTGATTTAAGGAAAATCTCAGGATATTATCGCTCGATGATTGTTGTTTCGCGGCACGTTAGGTATCAGTGAGACAGAGTGATCCTTTGTGATGAGAACAACGGAACTCGAAGTATAATTACAGGCAAGGGCTCGTTGTCGTTGTCGTTGTTGTCGTCGTTGTCGACCGCTTCGATCGCGTTGCTGCCTAAACGACAATGACCCTCTTTGGTCGATGAACGACCATCGGCCGATACGGCGTAATCGCCTGTCACCTACAAACCACGAAGAACTCTCTAGTCCGGTCGATCGAAGCGGGATAGGTCTCGGACATCCGTATGTTCGTCTTCGATAAATCGATTCTCGGTAAACCGATTGGATCGTTAACATAAAAGGATTTGAAGCAATAACGATACGTGCGAAAATACAAATTTCCATTTTCACAAATCATTTTATTAAATGAAACATTAAAAAAAAAAAGAAGAAAAAAAAATAATAGCACTTATTAATTTTCATCGTATAGTAAAATTGATCGCAGGAAAGAATTGTGATTCTTTGAAAAAGGAAAAAAAAGAAAAAAAAAAGAAAACAAAGAAAAAAAGAAAAAAGAAAAGAAAAGACAGAAGAAAATAAAGAAAAAAAAAAAAAAAAAAAAAAAAAGAAAAAAAAACTTCCCTTTTTTAATGGTAATGCGCAAATCCAAACACATTTCCATGAAAAAGGGTATAATTCTCGCGAATATCCTACGGACGTTCAGATGTGATGTACTCCGTTAAAGAGAATCAAGTAAGAACGGACAGTGCACTATCGCACTAATGTCTAGGAGAGTGTGATTCTGTGTTCCCGTTGTCGTACGAGAGGACAGCTCACCGAGCGTTATTATTTTTCCTTGTTCCTCCCGCTTTAGTTTTCTCTAACCCGTCCCCACATTGTATCTTTCCTTCTTCCGTGCCCTTGGGTTACCGGGTAAAATGATATGTTCTGCTAAACCCTAGGCACCGGGCCATAAGAGGCCAGATAAGACAAGATGGGCCACGGGATATGGGGATCCGTATTAACTTCCTTCTCTCCTTTGCAAATGGAAGAAAAAGAAGAAAAAGGAGAAAAAGGAGAAGAATAAGAAGAAAGAGAAGAAGGAAGAGGATGAGGAGGAGGAGGAGGAGGAGGAGGAGGAGGAGGAGGAGGAGGAGGAGGAGGTGGAGAGGGAGGAGAGAGCAGGGACGCTAATCGCCCTTGCTCTGTCGCCTCGGGTTATCGCGTATGAAGTCAGCGAGAAAGAAGTAAGCTAGAAAGAAAAAGAGAAAAGGAGAAAAGATTCGTAGAGATATAGGAAAGAAAAGGAGAGAAGGAGGAAAATTTTTCTTTTTTCTCTCTTTTTTTTTTCTTTTTTTCTTTTTTTTTTTTTTTTTTCTTTTGCAATCTTTTTCATTCAAGAACAGATATAGCTTCTAAGACATCGACCTAAATGAGCTTGGTCTTCGATGCACAACGGTAAAGTGATGCTCTGGAGGAATTTCTTGAGTGTTTTGGAGTATATACCTTGGTAACATTCAAAAGAAAGCTCATTGTCGTCTCGCGTGCGAAACACTCATCGTGCACCTTTTTGTCGGTTGAGTGCTTGCGCCTCCAAAAAAATGGAACCGCATTAAGGGACTAAAATAAATACGATAGGGTAGTCAAGTAATATGTAAAGCGGACGTTCTGCGTGTTTCGTGCATCGTATCGGAGCAAACGTGTCGTATACGATTACTTTTTCCACATTGCTTCACCTCCAACCGATTTTTCGCGATTATCTCATGAACGATTATGATTTTATGTTCGACAACGTATCTGAAGATTGTTTTTTAATTATTTCCACTCTCTAAATGTCAAATCCAATTGCCTTTGACAGCTGAAGTTTTTTTTCTTCATCTATAAATCCATAATAGGGATAATAAATATTACAATTTTTACTCAATTTGTTTAATTTTTTTTGTTAAATATATTAATAAATATTATATATATATATATATGTATAAATTATTTTTCTTTAGATTTACTATTTATCCCGTTCTTAATTAATTATTAAATTAATAACATTATGCGAGAGGATAAAAGTTTTAAAATTACATTTCTTTTATGATTTAAAACAAATATCAAATATTTCAATGGTTAAGAGAATATGTTATATTTTTTTCAAAAAATTAATTTTCTATTTTTCTTTCCTGCAGATATTTCAACGCACAAAGAAAAGCTAAACGAAAATGTTATATAATTTCTTCTATTATTTCTAACACTAGCTCTACTTTCATTAGGTTAACTTTCTTTTTCTTTTCGGAATCGAACCCTTAAATCATTGCTCAAACTGTCGTTAATTACTCGACGAAGACCGGTAGTCTGACGATTTCAAATACTTAAGCTAATTCCCTTTCGACCGAGCAACCGAGACCAGAATCATTATAGTCCGATTAGACCTTAAGGAATTAATTCGGCCATTGTCTGTGGGATTTCTGTCTGCGCCATAAACCCTTTTGACTGGAGGGTAGTACGTGTTATGTCCCTTCTACTAATCTTGCCTTCTTCTTCACACTTTTCGAGATCGGTCAATTTAGGTATATCCAATCCTTGATCTCTCCCCACATGACAGATTATATCATCAAATTCATTATTTTTCAATCAAATTTATTCGAAGCAAAATTATTTTTTACTTTTAAACTATTACTTAAAACAATAACGATTTATCCAATCGATATTTAAGAATTTATATTGATTAGATGTATCTTTAATTAAACAGATATATCTATTGTTTATCACTGATTTTTTAATTTGAATTCTATAAACTTATATACGTAACAAATCTAATTATAATATTCGATGAATCTAATTCCGAGAATTTATGTTAGAAAGATTCTCATATAATTATTTACACTTTTTTTTTTTTGTTGTCTATCGATAAGATTGTCTATAAAGTTTCATCATATATTTACGTTTACATTTAATATATAAAATAAAATTCAAATAGAATATTATATTTCTATATAGAATGAAAGATGTATTAAGGAATTAAACAATAAAAAGTAAAAAAAAAAATTCCAGTTGTGCAAAGATACGAGTATCATTCGTTCCTCTTTAAATATCTTAAATTTCTCAATTCAAAATTTTTCATGAAATCTTTCGCAATGGAAATTCAACGAGCTCGAATTCGATCGTGTTCTCGAGTAAAGTGTTCGAATTATGGGCAATGGATACGAGACGAGAGATGAAACGCGAACCGATGGAAGCATCGCAGTGAACACTCTCGTCTCAAAGGAAGGCAGTTCGTACTATCTCGAAGGAGTATGAGAAACCGCATAATGTGTAACCAGAGATACTCTTACATGCTCGTAGGGCTCTTTAGCGTAGGCAGAGGGTGCAAAGTCGTGGCGAGACTTTCACGACCCTTAAAATCGAGAGAGAGAGAGAGAGAGAGAGATAAAGGGCGAGAAAAAAAAAAAGAGAGGGAAACAGAATGAGAGAAAGAGAAATAGATAGAGAAAGAGAGGGTGACCCATGCAACCTTTTCGCCACGAAGAAAGGGTCAGAAAGGAAGGAAGGAAGAAAGGAAGGAAGGAAAGTCCGTTCCCTTGAGAGTAATCTACAAGGAAGTGAGTACGAAGCGGATTCCGCGGGACGAGCGTTCAGAGACGCGAAATATCGAGGCCACGAGGCCTTTAAATTAGAATCGTGCTACCCTCCTTCAGAATAGACGTTCACATTTACCCTCGACTACATTCTTGGGACCACGAAATTAACAAAGATTTCCATTATACGTTCGCCAACGCTTACGTTTATGTCCTCACATTTTCTTGCATATTAATGTTAGAATCGACTTGAGAATAACCATGATAGTAGCTTTTGAAATAGTATGAGTAATATGGAAGACAAGGAGTTCTGGCAAATGATAACGACGTAATAAAGATATACCCATCACAATGAGAAATATATGGACCCTGTTAAAATGGATATGCAAAATATGTAAATAAAACTACAAATTTATTCATTCTGCTCGATAAGCCAAACGATAAATAAATTCATCTAATAATGAAAATAAATAATCTAAAGTATAATATTGGAAATAATAAATTATTTATCTATTTTAAACCACTACAGATTCAATCCATGAATTAATATTGGATTACATTAAATTTTTAATGGATAGTGAAATGATAACTGTCTTATATCACGGTAAAGAAAGTGATTAATTTATAAAAGATTTTTAAAAAATATTCTTGCAATTTTACCAGAATACTATAGCTATAGTCGTATATTTAAAATAATATTTATACACGATGATTATAGTTTATTAGATTTAAACAAATTTTATATTATGAACATTTGAGTCGTGATATCGTTGTAAACAAATGTACTGAGTGATATGGTAAAACGATTGAGAAATGTTCTATTGTAGAGTACAATCATTGTCTTTTTTCATACCCTTATATCTAATGTACATTAGAGAGTGAGAGAGACCGAGTATCTCTTTCTTTATCTGATTTATTATTTATTCTTTATCACTGATGGTTATTAAACTACTACGTATGTACGTCATTCGTATCGAGTACAATACTTACCATCATAGAAGGGTAGCACGTCGATAACGAGAACGAAGGGTGTGTTATGAAAACGCAGTTTATCGAGTCCCTTTAAAGGCAACGATAAGCTGGATAAGCTCAATTGGAGGGCTTGGGACTAGTACGATTTATTTTTGAATGACAATCCCTATTTGTGAAGACAAGGTTGCTCCCGAGAGAAAGAGAAAGAGAGACAGAGACAGACAGCGAGAGAGAGAGGGAGAGAGAGAGAGAGAGAGATTCTTGTTATCACGAGGACGGTAAACCACCTCCGGGTATAGCAGAACAGGTCGTTGTTACAACGTCCTACCAAACGAACTCCCTTCTTCTTTGCCTTCGTGTCCATGCAACGCTACAAAAGCAACTTTTACCCCTTTTCTTGTCTACCACAAAGTGTGTGCACAAAATTTCCACTCCCTTCGCAAGTACTATCCTACCAAATCCACGTGAAGACTGGTGGCATGTTGTCGTATAACGATTTCGCCGAGATGACAAACGACCATTGTACGTTACTACGAGCTACATCGTCGAGCTATAACTCCCGCGACGCATAACGGACGAGACTGATTTACCAACGCGAAATCGGCCTGCCGCGAATAGTCCCACTTGACTGGATAAAAAATGTCATTTCTCTCTTTCTACTTCTCTCTTAATCTTTTTATCGAAAATCGAAAACTACTCGATCGATCTAACTTAACGATTTATAAACCGATATATTAAAAATTCATCTTTATCTGTGACCTCATCTCGTTGAATTTTTTTTTTTCTTTTTGCTTTTATAGTCCTTTATCATCGAACTTGATCTGTCATAGATAGAAACGTGAGGAAAGACCAGAGAGGGTATTTGATTTCACGAAACATCGGAAGCGTCTTTCTTTGCTTTCTAGTCCTCCGTTCGAAATATTTCTTATCGAAATCAAGTTCTTTTCACGATCGAGAGGTCTTGGACGGTACGAGATGAAAGTAGAGGAGATAGAAGTGTGGTTCGTAAAAACGAAAAAGAGGGAGAGAGAGAGAGAGAGAGAGAGAGAGAGTGAGTGAGTGAGTGAGTGAGTAAGTGAGTGAGTGAGTGAGTGAGAGAAGAGAAGAAGAGAAAAGCGAGAGCTTGACAGTAAGGAGAACGGAGAGAAGCAGGTATAGGTAATGTACCAAAATTGCTTTACCGCCGGTCCATTTACGGAGATGAAAAGCACTCTCTGGCAAGTACACCAGTGGCTTCGGCGAAGGGTTCACGGCAACCAGTAGTGTCGTCGTACCCTACCAGAGACGCTGAATACAGCCGACGTCCGACCACGCTCTCCATTTCAGTTTGCAACCAACCCTTTGACCAATTTGCTGTTGCTACATAGTATAACTTTCGCTACGGCATTATCATGAGGTGTATTAATAACGTCGCGATAGTGATTGCCAAGTTATTTCATCACTCTGACTGATCTCAATGATCGGATCTTAAATGGCATTCGATAAGCAACAGTATCCCTTCGTAAATATATAAATCACGTTCTATCAGTTTCTGAGAACTTTGCACTATGTGCAAAATTATTTCAAACAAATAATTTATCTTACACCTATCGTTAAATGTATATATGTATGTAAATATATGTATACACGAATTGTTTACTTTTAGCGAGTACACGTGAACATGCAATGAATAGGATTATGCGTAAGAGAATATTTTTGAATTAAAAATCAATTATTACGAATGCGACGAAAAAATAATGAAAAAATATTATTTTTAACAATTTTTACTTTTCATTCGAAATCTATTTTTAATTCCAAAGATATTCCCATTTAAATGAAAAATAAGTCAAAACTATTGTATTCAAAGATTGATAAAGTGATTGACTTCGATCGATATAGTGATTGAATTTGATAGAATTAATATTTATACAATTGATTGATAATAAATAATAATAATTTTTCTTATCTACTACGACTCGCACTCGTCTTATTACTCGTCACATGTTCATTGAAATTATGAATCTTTATATTTCGAATAAGTATACTTTCGAATAGGAAAGTTATAGAGATATGAAACAAAGACTCTTTTAAACAATAAAATATTATCTATTTATTTACGTGCTATTTTTGAATACTATTGATATATTAAAATTGAATTATATCAAAACTATACAAAAGAAGAATAGTACTAATTGTCTCTACACGAACAAATTTAATAAATAATATGCATAAGAACAATAAATTATATATAATATTTAAAATTTTAAACATGAATTGTATATTTTGTATAAATTCTATTCTATTTTAATAAAATGTTAGATATTGAATTCAATCCTATAATTTCCTTCGAGGGAAATATTTTCATTCGGTAGAATTGAAAATTCTTTTCAAGAATGAAATTCATTCACTCGGCCAATTTCGACATAGAAAAAGTCACAGTCGAGGGATTTATCTTTGGCTTGTTGTTCGATTAAATGGCAACGCGCGCATAATATCAAATTTACTTTCGTTTTGACACGGCTGCATGTTAATGCGCTGCACGGCGGTCGAGCAATGTCAAACACAGTATTTACGGGGCGAGGTCTGTAGCGGTCAGACGCTTGCACGTATACACGCGTAACATGTGTGTTTGTCGAACGAGAAAACGTACTCCGTTTCACGAGTATTCGAGCAATCGAACGAAATTTCTCTCTCTCTCTCTCTCTCTCTCTCTCTCTCTCTCTCTCTCTTTCTCTCTTTCTCTGTCCGTCTCTCTCTTTCTCTCTTTCGTGTACGCGCGCGGACGTGCAAAAACATCAGCCAGCAACTCTCGACGTGAATACATCGATCACAAGAGGATACGAGCGGATGACGGTGACGACTCGTCAAACTTGTTATTATTATTATTATTAGTATTATTTTTATTACTATTATTATTATCCATGATAAAAAATATTTCTCATTTTCATATTTTATAAGTACCCCCGAGAAATTCATTTCAATTATTATTCTAAAGAAATTTATATGTGAAAAATAAAAGAACTACGTATAACTAATAGCCAAGTAAAAGACGAATTAAGAATGGAAGTTATAAACTTTCTTGAAAGTTTTAACCGTACTTCTGAAATGAATTTTCTCGAATATACTAACAAGATCTATAGCGCGACTCGAGGCGATCCTTAAACGACGATTCAACGGCGTTTAAATAATGATCGTACTGACTTGGAGCCAAGGGCGAATCGAAAGATCAGGTGCACCAAAGAAAACTACTCCCGGAAATGAATTGAACCGAATTCCGGTAGGGCTAGGGAGTCGATTAGGGTGCAACCAAACGGGAGATACGAGAGATTTCTCGAGGAGAAAAGGGACATCGACGACGATTTACTGTCCGTCGGTTCTATTCTTCGGTCATTTTCTTCTACAGTTTATCTCTTTCTCTCTTTCTCTCGTTCTACATCTTTCTCTCCGTCCCAAGGAGTTCTGACCCCGCGGAAAATCGAAGTGGATCTTGCCATTTGGTATTAACATTTCCATCAAATTCTTCCGTTCCATAAAACAATTTGCGCTCAGTTTTTGCTCCGGTAAGGCGCGACAATTCAATCGTGATGCGATCAATGAACCGGAAGGTACGTACGAGTCTCTCTTCGCATTTGGGAAGAGTCGAAATGTCACGCTTGACGAGCGTACTACGGTCCTTCGAGAATACGCGTTAAACTGGAGTGGTGTCTGCGAATAGACTTTCGACTTGAAAATCAAGTTAAAACTCGAGAATATAAGCTGTATGTTAACTAAGTAATTAAATTAATCACAAACAAATTATTTGTTCGATTATCCGTCGAGTTAATTTTATACCATTTAAAATGACTTCTTTACGATATAACATACTTTTTCACTTATGATTAATAAATAGATCTTATCAGAATTATTTCACCATTCAATAATATTTCTTTCAAAGAGGAAATTGGTAAATGGACGTAATGTAATTATATCGAATTAAATTTGCGAAAGAACATCTTACGATCGCATTCATTGGCAGATCATCTTACGTCGATGTAATAAAATAAAACAATTAGGTCTAGTTAGAAGGAGGTTCACACGCTTCGTTCGGAACGTTAGAATCCCCTCTATGAACATAACATCGACTACTTCGAATTCCCAAGAGAAATCGTAGGTTGTGTCGACGGGCAGCATCAGTTTCAGGAAGCCACGTCGACCGATAAACTTTTTATTTAATTACGCGATAGCTACACATCTGCGTACTTCTTTTCGACTACATTGCCAACTGGAGAACTAAAAGTATTGGCGGCTTGGGAATACATTTCTCTATCCTTATTGTCCTCATCAAATCGGACGTGCTAGTATCAACTAAATTCGCTTTCCTTCTAATCGAGCACGATCCATCTTTTAAACTACAAGCTGTAAAATGCTAATCACAAAATGTTTGATCGCATATCGGAGAATGATGTCTTCAAAAGTAAATTGAAAATATTCCATATCGTATAACATTACGATAAAATAAATAAATATATAAAATAAAATAAATTATATATATAGGTATAGGAAGAAGTATCTACTATTAAAGATAAATGGTGTCTCATGAAAAATTGTTCACCTGATCTTTCATCACTTTTTCAATTTTTCTACGTATCATTCGTTTTCATTTAATAAGAATTCATAATCATTTCTACTTATCTCATATCTCACGTTATTATCCGATATCTCATGTAATTATTTGTCATTGCATATCCTTAAATCTTTTCTGAAATGATTGGAAAGAGCCATTATTTGAAAATTCAAAGATAAAACAAAATGGCTGGAAGTTGTAATCGATCCCACAACCGCGGATTCAATATCCGCAAAGCGTCAAATTTAATTTCGTATATAGCCATCACTATTTGTTCGTAAGCGGCTACGCGTAAAATACTCTCTCGCTTCTGCTATTGCTACCGAATCAATGCCAACGCTTTCTTTACACGGAACGAACCGTAAAATCCAGATTCCATAGGTATACATTCAACGGCGTTGCTCGGATCCATTTTCCTCGACGTTGTAAAGCTTATTTACTCAGGGAAAACAAGCGCTAAGCGCCGATCATTTAACGATGCCGCACCATCCAAGCTTCTCCCATTGATTCCGATCGAAGTTGTACTAACTGTGCAATCGTTTTCACCATATTACGAAAGAAAATAATATACGAATGGGAATATCCTGTCGAGCCGTGCATTACGATTTGCCATATTGTCGGATATTCTCTCGCGATCAGCTGTGTTCCATCCATCGCGATTAAATCAAACAATTAGTAAAATCCTTTTTCTTCTAATTACCGAGTCGCATCCATGTTGGAGATTATCTTTCAAATATAACAAAGATAGATAACGTAGAACATTTATAAAGCGATAAAAAAATCTCTTTTAAAGAATCATTTTCGAGTATTCATATTAAGCGAAATAAATAAATACGTGGAACATCTTTTAACCTGCCTATCTCTGTAAATCGTTTGTGCAAAATCAATGAATGAATATGGAGAACGTATCGAAAGTCGGTGCTCTGTTATCGCGCGACAAAATCCCGCGATCCATATAACGTGGCCGGACCACAGAGCCATGAAATTTAATTCCATAAATGGCAATCGAACGTACATACGTAGCTTACGTATGTATTATATAAGCGTACGCAACGCGGCCCATGTTTGTACGATCGCGCGTACGTGCAAACATTGGCGCGACTATAACGTCATAACCCAATAACTTGGTACGGTGAGATGAGGTCGGGATAAAGGGAGGAAGCTCGCAAGAGCCACGATCCTGTCGAATGGCAAAATGATTTTTATTTGGTGAACACGTCGAACCGCAATCTATCGCGTCTTCTAACGGTACTGGATAATTACTTAGGCACGGCAATCAAGTAATGGATCCCATGTGTGCATCTCTGCATCGGTATCTCTACTATCTACACGCTTGCGAAACCGCGAGCGATCGCAATACACTGACGAAACCGGTGACTATCATATGATTTTCGTATTATCCAGAGATATATCCCAAAGATATATTCGAAAGACTTGGAAGATTCTTGTTTTTAGGTCAATTTTTATAATCACTCTTCCTTTCTCTTCTTCGATTGTTATAATCGTTCTATTGTGTAATCATGTGATAAAAATCTATTACATTTTAATGACAACATTAATTTTTTTCCAGTCCAATCTAGCCATATACGATTTTAATATTTTTATCCATTATCCATTTATCCATGCTAAAATTTAATGGCACAAAAACAATCAAGTCCTTTTTCATTAATCAATACGATTCTTTCATTACGTACCAAAATGTTCATTATATCGTGAATAAATTGAACAAAACAAAAAAAAAAAAAAAAAAAAAGAAAAAATTCACTTCCCATAAGAATTATACGGTAATTCGTATATATTTTTGTGTCGTTGTTATCACTAGATCTATAAACTGTAAAAGATAAAAAGGAATTTCATAATAAAATGCGTCTGCTCGCAATAAAAATTATAATACGTTCTCTTCTATATTATACGAAAGACGACCATTTCGGTGGTATGTTAAATCCTTAGAAATGCGCCTTGTCGTGCTTTACGATATAGCTCGTATCGAAGGTTCAACATTTACTCTCTTTAATGTCGATCGTTTGCGCTCATCGCAATCATATCCATCGAGCGTGACTTTAACGTACGGAGTCTCTCAAAATCGACGTTTTCACGGTATCACGTCCAAAGTCGAAAGAGTTGAGAGCGTTCTCGAAATTTGAAAATTTTATCGCGACGCGTCGCTAAAAGTGCTTTCCTACGCTTCTTCCTTTTCTTCCTCTACCTTCTCTCCGCCGTATCCCTTTTCCTTTTCTCTTTCACGAGCGAACATTTGAATTTATTTTAACGCGCAAACCCTTCCACTCGAGCTCTTCTCGTTTTCTGGAATGCTTTCGAATCTTTTTTCTCTTTATTTTTTCTTTTCCTTTCTTTTTTTTTTTTCTTTTTTGTTTTTTCTTTCTTTCTTCTTTTTTCCCCAAAACATACGACCACACTGGATGATTCGGGTAAATGTGCTCGGTCTGCGACTTTTAAAACGAATCTCGTACCTCTTGAGATGCACAAGACTAAGAGAAAGAAGGAGAGAGAGAGAGAGAGAGAAAAAAAAGAGAACCGGTGTTCTTAAGGAGTTTTCGCGAGTTCTTACACGGCCAATAAAGCGCTGACAAATGCTTTCGGCGACACTATCGTACGGGCCTATCTTCTCTCGGTGGCCATTTCCATTTCGTCTTGGACAGAACCAGTTCGCTCGCTTGGCCGACGGCCACCGCGAAATTTTACGCTCATTACAAGCAATTAAGGAACGCGCTCGCATAAGAGAGAGAGAGAGAGAGAGAGAGAGAAAGAGAGAGACAGAGAGAGAAGAAAAACAGAGGACTAAAAGAAAAAGTTAGAAATCAAGGAGAAACGGACAAGGTCGAGAAAGCAATCGGTAGCGAAAAAGAGATGAGAAAAGAATTAGAAGATAGAAAAGAAAAAGAAAAAGCAAGGTCGAGAAAACCGATACCAAATGTCTCTCGCATGTCGAGATAAACTTCTCCGGACGTCGGGACTTACGAATGGTAATTTCAATCTGTAAGGATTATCCGGATAACCGAGATAATCGATATTTATATCGATAGTACAAAAAGGGTCCGATGGAACGGGTGGATGAAGAGGAGCATGAGGAAGAAGAGAAGGAAGAACGGGCCGGTTGGATTTGGAGAAAAGGGGATAAAAGATCGTCAAGAGAAGTGCTTTGAAGGAACAGACTTAAGCCCTGGATATTATGATTCGTGATTCTTTGTATAAAAGTACACCAGCCGGTTGCTCCTTCTCCCAACCATATCGTTATCTCCCTTTACGACGATAACTGTTCGACGACTCTCTCTTTCTTTCCCCCGCCTCTCTCTCTCTCTCTCTCTCCTTTATTCCCTTCTTTCTTTATTTCGCAGACGTGATATTTCCGAATTTATCGACCACCTAGCGGAAACCATTGGATAAACTTTCCTTCTGAAATATCCGATCGTTTCAAAAAATTCATAATCCTGTTCTAGAAGTATGAAGTATTTACATATATACATATATATATATATATATATATATATATATATATATATATATATACATATATACAAAACAAAAAGATATATAAATACTTGTACAACTGTGATTGTTTAAATGACGTTTTTGTTCAATCATTTTCTGTTAAGCTTATTATAACCTTCATTTGTAGTTATAATAATAAAATCGAAGAATAAAATTGAATAAAATAATGTTTTTGCTTATAATAAATCTGATATAAAGTAAATGTGATACCTATGTGCATATATACATACATATGGAAGAAAAGCAGGAAAAGGAAACGATTAAATGCGATGTCGTTAGTATAGAAATCGATGGTCTAACAGATCAAATTTTCTCTCGTTGTTCCATCGTTTCGTTTAGTAAAGCTATTACAACTTTATTAAACCGCTCGTAGAAACGCAAACGTTTTTATTAAGCCGAAATTCCATATAAACGAATCTTTGCTTGAGAGTACCGATCGTTTGAGTTTTTATTGGAGTTTTAAAGGGATAGATTTGAAAGCCACTTATATCGATTGCCCAATCTGATTTTTTTTTTCCTTCCTTTATTATTTTTCGGCTTTGAATTTCGATACAAGAATCGATATATCGTTTACCATAAAAGTATGCGAATCTCGGAGGTATCGTTATAAGGTAATAAAACGATATGTACTTTCTCCTTCTCCATCTGTTTTACAATCAAATGTTACTTCGTTCGAATCTCGTTCGTTGAGTATTATACGGAAATTGATTCTACCTATTGGAATTAAAACGGGCCAAACGAGGGATGCACTTTTCTGGGCAGTTTATGACGCCGTTCTCT